>NC_026007.2:57408738-57553304 GCF_000442705.2 Elaeis guineensis | reverse complement strand
TCTTCTTCGGTCCTGTCTTCTTGTTCTTGCCATCCACCTTCTGCTTCTTCGCAGACTTCTTTTTCTTTCCAAAAGACTTTCTCTTGGAAGAAATCCACTTCACAGTAAGAACTGAGTCTTTTGAACCTTTCATAAAAAGCTCAGCCGTAACCAGCATGTTCATTAACTCGGCCAAGGTACATTACATCTTATGCATATGAAAGTTCATGATGAACTGACCATATGCATCGGACAAGGACTGAAGGATCACATCAATCTGAAAATTCTTGTCTAAGATGATATCGAGCTTCTCAAGCTCCTTAAGATCCTTGATCATTGTCAAACAATGATCTTGGACTGACTGCCCATCACGTATTTTAGCCTTAAAAAATCTTTGACAGACTTGATACTCCGTTGCGTGACTTTGTTCATCAAACAACTCTTGGAGGTGAGCCAACATTTGGCGGGTTGTCATAATGTTCTCATATTGGCGCTGCAAGTCATCAGACATTGCACCCAACATGCAGTACCTGGCTTTGTTATCATCGTCCGTCCACTTTTCTAAAGACGCTCTTTGTTCAGCAGTCGGACGTGCTGGCATGGTAGGTGGGTCCTGGTCCAAGACATGAGTTAATTTTTTAGAACCCAGAACAATTCTATAGTTCCTCAATCAGTCTTTAAAATTTGGTCCAGTCAGTCTATGGGTGTCTAGAATTTTGGTCAGGGGGTTTGAGGCAGACATGTTTCCTGTAGAGAGTCAAAAGTTTCTAATTAGATTTTGTAATCAAACTCAACCAATTTGTTTAGGGTTTTTATTTTCAAATAAATTATGCTCCTACTATTTTCTCATATCCCTACACTTCCTGGGTAGAGATGTGAAAATCTCCGTGATCAGTGATTTTTAGTGGGTAATGCGGTCTCACGAACTGGCTCACCACCTCACCTAACAGTTATTGGTGATGGATCAACCGATGAGTGGACAACTCTTGTCCAATAATTTTTTAATCATGGTGCACCCAAAATTTGATCTCGAATTCATGAAGCTCATCGTATCCGGAATATTGCTCCAATCTTTAGTTAAGCCAAACCCACCATTTGCACGAACTAGATTCCTAATTGGGTCCCTCACCGTATCCAAAATATTGAGCCCAACCCATCCTCTAATTCGTAGCATCCAATGCCTAATAAACATGGTTGCGTCTTTTCGGTACAACTGAACCACTGTATCCAGCCGAAAATAATCAACCCCGAAAAGGGTCCGCACATCCACAATGGTGGAAGACCTTAGATTTAATATTTTCTTAGGAAGATTTGATTTAGGTCTCATTAAACTTGACTTGACATAGTCATAACAATTATGACTAACCTAGTGGCATGGGTTAGCTCGAATTGTTAGCCACCTCAAATCAAAATTGGATCGACACATATGGCCAAGTAAGTGAGACCAGTGGAAGGGATATGCTATTAACTCGACAAGAATCGCATTCGAGTTGAATAGCTTCCAATTAAAAATCAATCGGTCGAATCTGCCAAACTTACCTTAGACACCAAATTGTCGAACCAGAACTAATTGGGTTAGCCTACAATCCAGGCTCTAACCTCTGAGCCAAATTAGGTCTTGACTTGATCGAGTCACATCTGAATGTGATTTGACCTTAACCCAGACTTAATTCTATTAGGTTGGTCAATTATTAGCTTTCATGATCCCACTTAACCAACTCTTGATTCGGTTTGATCAATCGCTAGACCTAATTAAGCTACCCAAGTCCGAACCCAATTTTATGAAAATATCTTAGATCTAAAATTCTCAATTTTAGACCTAACTTAATTTTATAAGCTTAATTCATTAATTAAGTTTGGGTTCATAAACAAAGCATGTAAAATAAATCCTAGAGTTTCAGGATCTAGAGTTTTGCAAAAAAGTAAGTTTTGATTTCTGATTAAGAATGAACGTGCGGCACCCCTACACGTCATATGAACACCCCATTGAATGGGAGGAGAGGGCCTTTAAATCCTACTTCATTCTTATGACTGGACGGCCATGAGAAACAACTTAACCAGAAATATAAATTTAACTACAAAACTAGTTAGATCTAAATTAACATATCACATATACAATTTAAGATCTAACTAATACATGCTTTGCATACATCTCATGTATCAAAAATTGATCTAATTAACATGCTTTCAGATTTAATACATCACATGTAATATCTAAAAAATAGAATTTAAATTTAACTATTCAATATAAAAACTATTCTAGACAAGTCACTAGAACAATTCTACAACTAGTCTAGGCATGCAACAGATCAATTTTATGAAATATTTAAAATTTTATTTTCTATTTTTTGATCTGATTATAATATTTATAACATCAAAAAAATAAAAAATAAATTAGATTTAATTCATATTTTAATCATATTAAAATATAAACTTACAAGACTATTCATGGATTCAACTAATCCTAGTCTAGTCATGCATCTCATGCATGTTAGATCTTATTAGATTTAATTTTAAATATTTTAATTTCAGATTCTATCATATCTGATGTGACATCTAAAATTTTTTAATATTAGATAAATTAAAATTAAAATTAGATCTAAATTAGATCTGAAACTGAGCCAACAACCTGACTCTGATACCACTTGAAGCAGGAAAACCACTTTTCCCCAGTAGGATCTTCCAGATTTCACCAAATCTAAGGCAGAATAAATTTAAAAATTTTATTCTATATTTATTTTAGATTTAAATCTCTAGATCTAATTTTATTATCTGATATTAATTCTAAAATAAATCTAAAAGCATAAAGAAACATGAAATACCTCAAGGGTAATCTGATTACCCTGTAGATGATCGCAGCAAGCCTGAGGTTCTGATTTAGCCACACAATCATCTGACCTCTACTAGTATCCACTTAGATAGGATCTAAATTATATTCTCCTTATAAATCTATGCTCCAAAAATTAGATCTCTATCTGATTTGAAAGTACTTCAGAACTCTTTTTGAAGTTGGAGCAGTAGCCTGTCGAAGATGTCCTGCAGCCTTCCTGTTCCAAGCATCACCACGCCTTGTACTTTTGCCAGATGGATGTCCAACTCCTTGGATGTGAAGAGGGGAGAGAGGAGAGTAGGGAGGATGTGGAGAAGAGGAGAGAAATCTCATTTTGGCTGGGTATTGAGCAGAAACTAATAAACCCTAGGCACAGACAGGGATTTTATATACCCTGTATGCTGCACAGTGCCACATCATTCGACCAATCAAAAAATTCTAATTAATTCTAAAAAAATTTTGATTGATGGAGTGATGTCATTTGATCATATTAGATAAAAACCCCACCTTATCTCCAAAAGTTGGCACCAACATTGGATAAGCACAAAGAGAGTTGGCGCCAAGGAGTCCATGTTGATCAAGTCTCTCCAATCCAATCCACTTGGGGCACCCCACTTAATCCAATTGGGCTCACACCATAATCTGATTATGGCACCCAATTTGAAGTGGTTTGGTATGTGGACACTCCACAAAAATTCTCCAATGAGCCCTTGCCAAGTGGCCTTCAGTTTAAGACCTATATGTCAACATTTGACAGTTGTCCTAAAATGAAAATGGCAGGTATCAGAAATTAGCAGGTATTATCTTAAATTCATCTCATAAATTAAGACAAGCCTTTTTTAAGCTGGACAAGCTTCATTCAAACTGAGAGAAACCTTCTCAAGGTTCTTTGGGTGAGTCAAATCACATTTGGTTTAGTCGAGATAGAAAAGATTACACGAGGAGAAAGTTAGGCTCAATTATATGCTAGCACAATTTTCTTGAACCTAATTGGATCTAATCCAAATCAATTGAGCTAGCTCAATTGATGACATCCAGACCCTAACCCTTGTTTGTGTGACTCAGTTAGGTTCAATTCTATATGGTAATGAGATATGTCATGATCTCATCATCGACATCATCGAAACTCCTTTCGATGGACCAGAACTCTTCTGATTCAGACAATTAGAATGATCGATCATCAAAATCATTCTAATTGCTTTCAAAATCCATCAGTGACACCTAGCAGTATGTGGTGGCAACCCATCAAAACTGAAGACGAACCTCTCGGTGTAGCTACCTGTGTGATTGAGTTTCTCTATCATGAGTCCCGACTGAATTAGGGTTAAGATGAACTCATCAAACCCAACATCAGTCATATGAATCAATTGATCGATCTAAGTCCGATGTGAAACTCCAATGAAAAATTCTTTTTCATTATTTCACTCTGCCATGGCCATGGGCTTAAGGACTCGATCTTTCGATCATCATAGGACTACTCCTCTCATCTACCGAGGTTGATAGATCCCATCTTGGTGCGACCTAGTTCCTACAATGAATATGCTACAGCCAACATACACCTCAGGATTTTGAATGTCTAGGAGATCGAGTTATGGTGTAGTCAAACTATAACACACTCAAGGTGAACTATCGATATACCTCAGATCAAAGAACTAGACACACAACTGCAGCATCGAGCTAGTCATCGATGAGAAGGTAGACTTCCTTATGACTGCTCGAAGTGGTCATGCTCAGTACTCTCATTCTCAACGAATATCTGTACTCTCGCTTTGGTGTCTCCACACCATAGATTCAAGACTCATCTACCCTAAGGAAGCGATCGTACACCAACCTTCCAGATCGATCACCATCCTCGTGATGATCCTATGGTCAGGAGCAGTTTATGAGTTAGTTATGTAAATTCATGTCTTAAATTTTTAACTCTTGAAAATATGAATTAACATTCCCACTAACTCAAAAGATGTATCACAGACACAATGTACACAATGTGATAGAAGAATAATCCTTTTATTCATTTATAGTCAAAATTATAAATTAATCCTTAGATTTGTACAGGAATGTGTCAGCCGATCTGGCATCTAGGGCACACATCTAACACCTGAAGGTCGATTCAACCATGTAAATGTAGTTCACATCTTAAGATCCGGGAGATAAGTAGACAATCATGTGGGCACATCTGAAGATCAAGAAGAACCACTATCTAAATCACCTCGTGAGCAATTTACCAATCAGACTGAGTCTAAGAAGCCTAAATCAACAAAAGTTGATGAGCCATCCAAGCCACTCACAGAATCCATCTCAGGGTTCAAGCGAGCCGAGACATCACCCACCAATCCTGTAGCTCCTTTTCCAAATAGACTTAGGTCCAAACACTCACCCCATATGGATCAAATCTTAGAGATGTTTAAACAAGTGAAAATAAATATCTCTCTGCTAGATATGATCCAACAAGTTTTCATATATATCAAGTTCCTCAAAGACCTATGCACAAAAAAGAAGACCACCAATATTTTTAAAAAAAAATTTGGCAATTAGTGTGAGCTCATACCTTTTGAGTCACATACCGGTGAAGTATAAAGATCTAAGATCTCCTACAATTTTTTGTGTCATTGAGGAAACCATCATTGATAAAGCCTTATTAGACTTGGAAGCTAGTGTGAACATCTTACCTTGTTCGGTCTATGAAAAATTAGAGATAGGAGAATTAAAGCCTGCAGAAATCACGTTGCAATTGGCAGACCGATCAATGAGAATCTCCAAGGGAGTTGTGGAGGATGTGCTAATAAAGGTCGGCAATTTTATTTATCCTGTAGATTTTGAGATCCTCGAGACTAAACCAGTGGCTAACCCAAAAGATCACATCCCAGTCATCTTAGGAAGATCATTTTTAGTAACCACTAACATCCTAATCAACTGTCGCAATGGACTCATGAAGCTCTCATTTAGAAACATATCCATTGATCTTAATATTTTCAATCTTGAAAACAAAAAGGATCAATTCGTTGATGTAAACCTGATCTAAGATGAGATTTGTGAGCCCATTGACTTAGGGGAAGAAGATTTTGACTGTAATTTTTGATTAAACCAAGAATCTAAAATTACTTATAAAATTTCTATATCCAGTGATCAGAGAGTTCATCCACAATAGCAACCACCTGTCGAACCACTTGTAAGAATTGATGAACCAATATCCAAACCATCGATTGAGGAAGCACCAAAATTAGAACTCAAAACACTCCTCAAGCACCTCAAATATGCATATCTAGGTCCATCAGAAATTCTGCCCCGTAATCATTGCATCTGACCTAGATCAAACCCAAGAGGAGAAATTTTTAGCTGTGCTAAGAGAGAATCAGAAAGCCATAGGTTGGACTATGGGTAACATCAAGGAGATCAGCCCTTCAATTGTCCAACATCAAATTCATTTAGGAGAGGAAGCCAAGTCAGTTAGAGACCTCCAAAGGAGGCTTAACCCAGCTATGAAGGAGGTAATGAAGAAAGAGATTCTCAAGTTACTAGATAATAAAATTATCTATCCCATTTCAAATAGTTCATGGGTTAGCCCAATTCAAGTAGTGCTTAAAAAGTCAGGGGTAATAGTGATCTAAAATGAATCAAATAAGTTAGTATCGATTAGAGTCCAAATTGGATGGAGAGTCTGTATTGATTATAGAAAATTGAATGCAGCCATAAGAAATGATCATTTTCTCCTACCATTCATTGATCAGATGTTGGAAAGGTTAATCAGACATGAGTTATATTATTTTTTGATGGATACTCTAGCTACAATCAGATTCTTATAATACCAGAAGATCAAAAGAAGACCACATTTACCTATCCATTTAAAACTTTTGCTTATAGATGTATATTCTTTGACTTATGTAATGCTTCATCTACTTTTCAAAGGTGCATGATTAGCATCTTTTTTGATATGATCGAGAGATTTTTAAAAATATTTATGGATGATTTTTCATCTTTGGCACTATCTTTTCCAAGTACCTACATCACTTAAAACTAATCTTAAAAAGGTATAAGAAAAAATACTTAGTACTTAATTGAGAAAAATGCTAATTCATGATCGAAGAAAGTATAGTACTTGATCATATTATCTCAAAGAAGGACATTGAAGTAGACAAAGCCAAAGTAGATCTGATTGTAAATCTTCCACCATCCAAATAAGTCAAAAAAATCCACTCATTTTTAGGACATACTAGATTTTATAGGAGGTTCATCAAAAATTTCAGTAAGATAGCTCGACCACTGACTGATCTTCTTGTCAAAGAAATCAAATTTGACTTAACTTTTGAGTATCTCGAGTTCTTTGAGCATCTTAAAAAGGTACTAGCATCTGCACCCATCATTCATCCATCTGATTTGACTCAGCCCTTCAAACTCATATGTGATGCATCTGATCACACCATCAGAGTCATTCTAAGATAAAGAATTGATAAGCTACCATGAGTAATTTACTATGCCAGTAGGATCCTTAATGACGCACAGCTTAATTACTCCACAACTGAGAAAGAGTTCTTGGCTATCATCTTTGTCTTGAAAAAGTTTAGATCTTATTTAGTTGGGTCACATGTCATTGTATATACTGATCACTTAGCCATTAGACATCACTTGTCAAAGAAAGATGCCAAGGCATGTCTGATTCAATAGATTTTGCTTCTTCAGAATTTTACTTAGAAATTAGGGACAAGAAGGGAACCAAAATTATAGTAGCTGATCACCTATCCTGATTGACAGATGCACCCTCTAACGAACCATTAATAGAAGAGTCTTTTCCTGATAAACAACTTATGTTCGTGACCATAGAATTATGGTACGCTGATATTGTCAATTACTTAGCTACGGATAAGATTTTCTCTCATTGGACCACTCAAGACAAACACAAATTCTTTATCCAAGTAAAGTATTTTATTTGGGATGATCCATATCTATTTAAACAACGTCCTGACCAAATCATCAGAAGGTATGTTTTGGACCATGAAATCAAAAGCATCCTGTCTTTTTGTCACGACCAAACCTGTGATGGCCACTTTAGATCCAAAAAAACTACCGCAAAAGTTCTCTAATATAGATTCTATTGGCCCAATCTGTTTAAAGACATACATGAGTATTGTAAAAGCTGAGCTAGGTGTCAACAAGTAGAATGAATCATAAAAAGAGACATGCTGCCATTAAATCTGATCCCAGTTGTTGAGATTTTTGATGTGTAGAGAATCGATTTCATGGAACCATTTTTTAAATCATTTGAAAATGAATATATCTTGGTGGCTATTGATTACGTGTCCAAATGGATAGAGGCTATGACATGTAGATCGAATGACAATAAAATTATTGCCAAATTTCTAAAAAAAACATCTTCTCCCCTTTGAAATCCCTAGCCATGATAAGTGATCAGGGAACATACTTTTACAATCGATCCTTTGCATCCCTGATGAAAAAGTATAGCATCACTTACAAATTGGCCACACCCTATCATCCACATACTAGTAGGCAAGTCGAAGTTTCAAATCATCAAATCAAATAAATCTTAAAGAAGACTAGAGCACCAATAAAAAAGATTGATCATTGAAGCTAGTAGATGCTCTTTGGATATATCGCACTGCCTTCAAAACCAACTTAAGAATGTCTCTCTATAGACTTGTATTTAGTAAAGTATATCACTTACTGGTCGAGCTTGAACATAGGGCTGTGTGGGCTTTTACAAAGTTAAACATGGACTTAGACGAGGCTGGACAACATAGAAAGCTACAAATTGATGAATTAGAGGAAATCAGGAATGAGGCATACGAAAATGCTAAGATATACAAAGAACGAACTAACATATTTCATGATCGAGCAATTCTTAGAAAATCATTTACATCTGATCAAAAAGTTCTTTTGTATAACTCTAGGCTACACTTATTTTCTAAAAAACTTAAGTCTAAATGGATAGAGCCTTTTATAGTAAAAGAAGTTTTCTCACATGAAGCTGTAGAGATCGAGAATCCAAGTAATGGTGTCATTTTTTAAGTTAATAAACAATGATTAAAACTATTCTTGGAGTTGCCTACTAAAGTTGTGGAGGAGGCCATGGTTCTCCATGAGCTTATTTATACTAACTGATCCTGTATCAAGGGTTTAGTCCAGCTGAAGATTTTAAACTTAGTACTTTTTGAGAGACAATCCAAACTTTTTATTTTCTCTAATCTTTTGCTTTAGTGATTTTTATTTTTTAGAAATAATGGATCGCTCTGCATGGAAGCACCTGTCAATGAACGAGTATACTTAGTCTAGGTGATATCTTTCTTTGTTCTATTTATCTATCTTTATTTTATTTTCTTTACTCCATTGAGGATAATAAAAATTAAGTTAGGAGATGAGGGTAATAAAAAAAAGTTCTCAAATATGTAGGTAATTAGTGTTTAGACACACGATTACCCTAGATTTGAGTTGAATTGAGTAAATTTTAAAACAGCAATTGATGTTCATCTAAAAAATTCTTGAGATACCGAGGGATCAAATATTAAAAAAAACTTAATAATTAGTTAAATTTAGAACAAAAATTATTCTAATATTTCTAACTCTCCCTAATAATATCAAAAAAGAGTCTCTTTTTTATAAGCATAAATAAAGTATCCATATATTCCTTCATAAAATATAGAAAAATAAGAATAAGTTCTGAGCATTTTTTATCGAATAACCGGACCTCTTTACCTCAAGAAGCATTGAGTCTCACGTCAAAAAATAACAAATATGCAAGAATTTTATCCTTTTAAAAAAAAAAAGAGGTAAGTTCTATATATTTGTCTTCCACCGAGTGATCGGGCCTCTTTGCCGTCGGAAGCATTGATGTTCGCATCAAAAAATGAAAATGTGAAGATATCTCTTGCAATAAAAAAGAGAAAAGAAGAAGAAGAAGAAGAAGAGAGGAACAAGTGTTACTTTGCACTTGCTTATATTAAAGTAGATAATTTAGAGATGAAAGTAAGAATTGATCTAGAAAAGGCTTAGAAATAACTTTTGTTCTTTAGTTAACCACTGTATTAGTGAGTATTAATACCCCTATGATCTATCTCAACAATGTTCTTTTGAATATCAATGGACTGTTTAGAAAATTGCTTGATAAAATATCCATTTCAGAGTATGACGGTATCCAATACTAATTTCTTTCTTTACTCGAGGATGAGTAAAGTTTAAGTTGAGGGGTGTGACAAGTACATTAAATATCTCAAAAAAATATCAAAATATCTACTAATTGATCTTTGTTCTTTAAGAATTAATACTTTTGTTTGTGTTTTGCAGAAAGGATGATTGCCAATGCAATGAGCCCAATTTGCCGGTTGAAAGGAAGAAAATTGGATGCAAAATGGAGCTAAAAAAGGCCCAAAAATGAAGTCCAAAACCCATTTAAAAATGATCCAAATGGAGTTCGGTCCACTATGGACCAGCCACTCAGTCCACAAGTGGCTCACCGAAATAGGGCATGGTCTACTGTGCGGTTCATAGACCGAAGAATGCCCGATCCACACGTGGCGCACAAGCACAGTTTCTCTGTTCTTATCATGGCACATGAGCAGAGTAGGCTGGGTTTTGCGCGATCCAATAGCCATGAACGATCCTGGGCTTGATCGGATGGATGGGAGCAACTACCAGCTGAGAGAAAAAGTCTTTTGCATGATCCGACGGTTCTCATTCAATCTGATGAAAGATCCAATGGCCATGATTTCAGCCAACTCGATAAAGGCATTGATAATGGCTGATCTGGGCCGTTTAATGCTGATCGGATGATGGGCATAGGTTGAAGAGTTTGAACACGATTGAAAGCCTAGTTTTACTTGGTTTCAATCAGAATTTGCTCTATGAAAAGGGGGGACTACAGAATAGAGAAGAGAGAGCAAGGGAAGCGGACAACAAAGCAGAACAGCAACTTTTATTTTTTTTCTAGTTATTGTTTTAGGCTTTGGGAGAAAAGAGAGAATGTGGAGGAAGAGCTGGAGATCTCTATGCATGGCTAGACACCTCCAACTCAAAAAGACGATGAAGCCTATAAATGAATTTTTTTTATATATTTAATTTTTATGTAATAAAATTATATTTTTATTTCATATCTTTTTATTTTTCTGAGGTATTGATCTAGCCTGCACATACCCTCTACGGATATACCGTGATCTTCAGATATGGTACGTGTCTAAGAGAGATAGATCGTAGTATGTTAGATTAAACCTTATATTTTGTAATTAGATTTAGATAATTTATACTCCAAATGGATAAGCCATGATCTACGGATACGGTCCGTATCTCTCAGAGATAAACTATACTAATATTCTAATCACAAGTATTAATATTGTAAAATAAAAGAGAAGAAAATAAAATCTATCTTCCATGATGGATTCAAAATTTTTGAATTATCTCTCTGACTTGCTTTCATTCACAAATTACTTTAAACTTGCAATTTAATTCATGTCATTTTACTTTTAAATTTTTTTATAATCAATTCTCTTTTATTACTTCAACAATTATCCTAGATCTCCGAAAAAGTGATCCCGACTCATCCTATCTATATAGTTTGAATTGGATTTTTTTTTTGATCATCCATAATAGCGATCACTGGATGTCGAGTCAAGATGGAGATTGTTGGTGTTTGGCGCTTCAAATTTGACCCACAGCAGGAGAAAAGCCCAAAACAGAGAAACACAGACGTGAAGAGCCCATAAAACACGGCCTAGGCCTACAGCTTGTTAGGCCTGGGGGGCCTACAGCACATGAGGCCAGTGGGGTCTGCAGCGTGCTGGGCCAGCACACAGACGTGCGGCCCAGCCAGGCGTGCAGTCTAGGACGCGCATGGGCATGCGATCCAGGTACGCGCCCATGCACCTAGTTTCGTATCGTGGTCCACCATGGACCGCAGGGAGAAATGCGGTCCATGCATCCTCCATGGACCGCCGTGGTCCAGGAGCCTTTTATCGCAGCTCACGCATGTGTGGACGAGCACACAACATGTGGCGCACGCGGGAGTGGTTGCGATTCACGCCAGGAGAGATCCACATGTGGTCCAAGGAGGTTTTATTCATGATCTTGCACGATCAGACAGATAGGGAAGCATGCGAGAGTGATCGGATGGTCAAGGATGTTGCTGAGTCTTGATGAAAGCCTGTTTTCAATCCAGACTAGATTTTGGACCTAGAAAAGAGGTCTGAGAGGCTGTGGAGCAGAGAACAAGCAACTTAGTATGAGCAGCTGCAGTGAGGCATCAACAGCAGTCGAGAGTATCTTGGAACGATCGTGGGAGTGACCATGAGTGTAGGAGCAGAGGCTAAGACACGATGTAGCAGTTGAGAGCATTACAGGAAACATCCAGAAGCGTCAAGGACCTTGGCACGGTAGGCTTATGAGAGGGTCTCTTTGAAGATTTTGTCAGCTTAGTATGAGCAGCTGTAGTGAGGCATCAACAGCAGCCGAGAGTATCTTGGAATGATCGTGGGAGTGACCATGAGTGTAGGAGCAGAGGCTAAGACACGATGTAGCAATTGAGAGCATTACAGGAAGCATCCACAAGCGTCGAGGATCTTGGCACGGCAGGCTTATGAGAGGGTCTCTTTGAAGATTTTGTGAGAGTTTTTATGAGAATTGTGCTTCTTGTTGAGAGAGATTTGTGTATAAGAGTTGAGAGTGTGAGATCTCCTCTTGTACTTATTTTCTTCTTTTATAGTGAAGCTTGCATGTCTCATAGAGACAAGCCTTGAGATGATCTATATATTTGATTGTGTCATATTTTTATTCTTCTTTCTTTTTGCTGTAATAAATTGGTATCAGATCTTCAACATACGTATCTTTGGAACCATCGCACCTCCTTGATCATCTTGATAATCTATAAATAGACTTCTCTACGATATATCCAAAATACTAACGCATCTATTTTTTTTGATGCGTTCTATTGCAATCTGATAGAGACTCTGTTTCCACACTTTATACTTTTCTAAGTTTCTTCCATCTTCTTCCTTTTTTTTGATTAATTGAAGGTCATTCAAGTCAAATCTCTTAGCGATTGTGTTTGTTAGAGAATGATCGGATTGAACTGCATTATCATACCTTGGGATCAAAATTGTTGTAGACTTGTACGTGAGGGCGGATCATGTTCTAAGGCAGTAGGCTTATACACTACGATCTAGACAAGATCTTTTCATTCAACAGATGTTTTTTTTTTTATAACACTATTGTAAAATTACAAAAATGGGAACTTAGCGATTTCTAGACAATCTGTTTCCAACACAAAGTGTATCAGTATCTGGTATCATACTCTTTAGATAAAAATCAGTATGAGATTTGGGCAAGGACTACGGTTGAATGGGTGGGGACTCCGCGTAGGAGATTCAAGAAGGGAATGTCTCGATCTAGTTGATCTGATGAGATCTTTTAAGCGAGGTCTGGGCTCCATCAAAAAAATAATTAAAAAAAAATAAAGAAAAAGCTAGATCGGTGGTAATGATTGTTTAAGATACATTTGGTTATATTTTTTTATTTTTAATTTTTAATTTTTAATTTTTAAAAAATATTTTTTATTTTTAAATTTTTATTATTGAATAAAAATAAAAAAATAAAAAATATTTTTGATAACTACATTGCTATAAAATAAAAAGTAACGTTTGGGGATGATAAGTGAAGAGCTCGATAAGAGAGAAAGATTCGAGAAAGAAGAAAGAAGAAAGAAGAAAGTAAGGAGATGAAGAGTTCGATGGGAAATAAGAATTCAAAATTTTTACTTTTTGATTTGACATTTTAAATACGAAAAAATAAAAAAATAAAAATCAAATTTTAAAAAATAAAAATTTTCTGTTTTATATATAAAATAATTATTTTAATTTTTTTATTTTTATTTTTTATTTTTCATAATATTACCGAATATTATTTTTTTATTTTTATTTTTTAAAAATTAAAAAATTTAAAAAATATATTTTTTTTTAATGACTAATCAAATGCATTCTTATTTTTACGGACTTAATTAACCAATGGAGTACTTTACGGGCAAAGGTGTCAGGGGGTTTGCTCAAAAAAGAAACGTTATCCTGGTCAAAAGGCAAACAGTCCTTGTCAATAGATTCGACGGGATTTTTCTCGAGTGGCCGACATATCTGAAGAACGTATCCTTGACCTTCAAATTGTTTGCGACAATGCGAGTCAAAAGCGGCACTGGCTCCCAAATTCCCCACCTCCGACTACCAGTTTGTCATCATCACTTCCAATTAATAAATGGAGTCTCACGTGCATTAGAAACACAATCTTTTTTTTTTTTTTTTTTTTTCTTGATAAAACTGGAAGCGTTGCAAATCATGACCTTTCTTTTACTTGATTAGTGGAACGTTGATTTGGTTAGTCATGGCAAAGATAGCACTTACTACCCTTTTTTTTTTTTTTTTGGGTCCTCTTGACGATACCTCCGAAGCAGGACTGCATGGTTTCTCGTCCACAGGAAAATATGGTTTCTGTCCTTCTGGTCCTCTCACTTTCTAATGCTATCTGGGGTCGATGTTGATGGAGTCTTTTTTTTTTTTTTTTTTTTTCAGAAATTAAACTAACTATTTAGCACTAGTAGCTTTCAATGATCATATAATTCCTTATAACCATAGAGCTCTGAGCTCGTGGAATGACACCATCCAATTCTGCTAGCGAGAGGCTCCATTTTTCCTTCCCTCGGTGACCATAGCTTACCATCGATCGCAATTTCTTTGGGCTATTTGCGCCAGCTGAAACATCTCAACCAGGATGCCAATTTATTTCCGAGGGGATATACCGTCAAACCTTACTTATTTCGTTGAGCTAAGAACGATCGGCATGATGTACAACCAGCTAAAGCTGTGGGCAACATTGATCCAGTGGATATCTGGTCTTTGTCGAAGCTTGACATATTTCCAAAAATTCTATCATCAAAAACAATCTCAAACAGAATCTAAATCTCCAAAAATAATTATAGAAGATACGGATTTTTGTCTCACATTGATTATCCAATCAGATAATTTTATTTTATAAGACTTGAAGCTTTCCTTCTCACAGTGAGATATTTTTTTAAATACAAAATCATGCAGTCTCGCACAAATCAGGGACACATCGGATTGGATCAAGAGATATGTCGGGTCGGATCGGGAGACACGTGACTCAGGATCCAATCTCATGAGCCTGATTTAATCGGCTGCAACAACAGTTTTTACTAGATTCACTCTAACTCCATTTGGAAAGGACATCCACTATGCAAGGTTTTGAGTCCCATCCTGCCTTGAAAATTGGGACCCATCCTGCCTTGAAATTGGGACAAGGTGTCCTAAGATGGGCTGATCAAGATGGTGGCATGAACCTATCTCTATACTAGGTATCCCGTCCAGATGCCATGAGAGATGTCCCGATGTCCCATCAAGATTTGAAACCATACATGAATGATCTCGAGTCTGCCCACAATATCTCATCACTGGTATTTGCTTGAGGCAGAAAGTAATCCTTAAGGAAGCTTTCCACCAGATATGGGCATCACACATCCTAATCGTCAAGGCCGTCTCATGGGGCCTGAGTCGTAACCAGTTTGATTGATCTATTCCAGCTTCACTTGCAAATATACTTGTTGCATTATTTTAAAGTGCCAACTAGTGACGATACTAGAATCTGTTTATTTCTAATTATCAAATTATAAAAGCATATTGATAAAAGCTCAAAGAAAACAGAAATAGCTAATCCTATACCTTGTATGTGTGAACAGTTCAGTTTGTAAAGTTGTTGAAAGTTCTTAAATTATCAATAACACCTTTAATTTGAGCCCTGCTGAATAAATCAGATGGTTAATTTGACGAGGGACCAAGATTGAGATTAACCACTATCTCAATTTATTTTAGCCCACATTGGAAAAAGAAAATATGAAAAGATCTCAGATTTTGCATGATCTCATCCAATATTTTAAAATAGAGATATTGAAACTTTGGTTGATATAATTAATCCACAATTACCAATTAATATAAGATATTAATTTTATAACTTCTTCAAAATATCTATATAAGAAATAAAAAAGATACTAGAAAATATTGATTAATATTTCGACATCATATTGATGGATGCCCGATAGCAATACAAACCGAGATTTTACGAAAAAGATCTTGACCCAAACAATAAGCTCATATCATCCGCACCCGGCACGCCAACGTAACAGTCGGATCAAATTGGGTAAATGCAAGCATTTCTACTTAGCTTAGAAAATGGAGTTACTCATGATATCATCTCAGGTAAAGGTTTACGTTTCCAGCAACACTTTCCAAGTTAACTTAAGCTTTGGGTCAACTACACCACGACTAGAAGTCCTCCTGCCCAACCTTCAAAGTCTCCCACTAAGAAAGAAGGGGTTTACTTAGGAGTGGCTCCCTTTTTTTTCTTTTTTTTTTTGATACAGTTTACAAGTGGCTTGGACAAAGATCTACTTAAGATGAAACTTTCAAAATAACAAGGAAAAATCTTTGACTCCTGTTGCTGCGAAACTCCGGAGGCGAGATCAGTAATAAACCGAGCTGAAGAGTTGAGGTTGAACCGAAAGCATAATCTGCAAAAGAAGTCCGATAACCGTGAGGTGCCCTCCGATTTAGGATCCTCCAATGCTTAAGTCAGCCGAGGCATTGAGAATAGGTGGTAGAAATGAAGAAGTAGAAAGTAAAAATTGAGAATTTGAGAGTAGAAAGGAGTAGAGAGAACTCTGATTTTTCAGTAAAAAATTTAGTAGAATTTTATCTTTATGAATTCAGACTTACCTTTCGTAGAGCATCCTATCTCTCTTTATATAGAGAGAGCTCGCTTAGGCCTTAAGAAAAGTTTGTTAGGCCGTTAGAGATCGGTTAGGCCGTTAGACCATTAGAGATCTATTAGGCTATTAGATCGTTAAGTTGTGGCTAGCTGTACAGAAATTGTGGGGTGGCTACCCATGTGGTGATAAGCTAAAATACAACTGAAAGACAATTACTGCTGAGCCGAATGATAATTGTTAGATAACCGTCTATACTTCTGATGGCACATCAATAGCAGATTGATGTGGAATAGCCAAGATCAATAACCATCTGATTTGGATGTCATGCTTTTGGTGTTAATAATCATGTCGAACGATAACTGAAGTAAGGAGCAGTAGATCGGACATAAATCGAGATGGGTGTCCTACCTATTAGTAGTTCTGGATTAAGTCGACTTAAAAGATAGCACTGATGATACAGATCGGTCGTAGGTCAATGTAAACTGAGGGTGCCATTAACTCAATAATATGAGGTTGAATAATATATACCAACATATGCCCCCCACTTTTCAGGCCAAAGTGAAATGCTTTACATCGACGTGGAAAGTTTTTCAAAGATCTTATCCAATCTGTATTGTCACTATAAATGCTCTGTCCTATCGACGGTTGGAAATATTAATTTTTTAATCATTCAAAGTGACGTGCCATCCTTTAAAACCACCCTGCCAGTACGGAGTAATGATGGGTATTTGAAAAATCGAGATTTCACAAATATCTGAGTAGCTGACCCTTGAAACGTGCATGCCAAGTGTCAAAATATGATTGGTGGACTCAGTTATCACACGAATCTTGCTTACGTGGCTAAATCAGGAAGAGATGCATCGAAACAGCTCTTTGCAGATTCACTAGATGGCCGACAAGTGGCACCAATCAGATGGTGTACCAAATCAATTTAGGTCGTTGAGTACCTTTATAAAGAGACCTGTCCTATGGCTAAAAATCACTTTACTATTCCTCCGCTGCTAAGACTCTGTTGAAATTTCTCCAAAGTCCTTATGTCATTGGTGATGGAGAAGGTCTCTTGAAGTTGTCGGAGCCAGAGAAGAGAAAGAAGTGGAAAGTCCTTACCAAGGCCTCTTCGAGTCTATTCCTTTTCATTAGGTATTTATTTCTGTCCACATTCCGTAGAATTTAGATCTTAGGGTTTTGGAGTCTCCTCTTTCCTCTTTTATATAGTTCTTCTTTTCTATTTTTGTTCCTTTCAAGTCCTTTTCTTTCTCACCTATTTTTGTGCTTCCCTTTTCATCAAAATATCTTTCAATAGTAGAACCAATGCTAGAGTAGTCGGATACCTCAGTCAATCCAACCACTGCTCGATTTTGAGGTGGAAAGTCCACTTTAGGTAGCAACCAAGGTCAGCACCTCAGGTCGGAATAATCTTGACTCTCCTATAAGGAGACTCATCGATTACCTCAATCCAACTGTAGAATAGTTTGTTCTGACCGACATCGAGCTTCAAAAATTTAGAGAGAAATATTTTATTCCTGAAGAGTTCCAACTGATAGAATTAGGTCGGAATGGCAAGGTAACTAAACCTCCGAATGGCTGTGTCGTATTTTACGATGAGGACTTTAGTCTGATCTTCGATTTCCTTTACATCCTTTTTTCAGCAATATTTTTGACTTCTATAGAATCCACCTAGCTCAAGTCACTTCCAATGCCATTAGGACAATAATAGTTTTCATTATCTACAGTAAATTTTTCACCATATAAAACTTAGGATTTCTGTCATTAGGACAATCTTCATCCTAAAGAAACATCCATATGAAAAAGACTAGTAGTATTTTTCACCTCGGCCAAAGTGTAAATTCAGTCCTGCCCTTCTTCTATTCACAACTGAAAAAATCATTTTTTTTTGTTTCCTCCGATGTTTAATGGGGTTTCAAGTGTAAATAACGTGCCCCCGAAACTAAATGAAACTCACACAATGAAGTACATCATGGGGATAAGGAGGCTTTTGCAAAGCTTCTGGGTATGAAAGTACATAAAATGAACTTACTGATGATGGATCAGTCTTTGCTTGAAGCCAACATCAGTCAAGTCTCTCCCTAGGGTAAGTCCGATGTCGATTTCTTCAACAGTTTTATCATTTTTCATCAATATCTTTATCCACTAATAACTTTTATTTTCATATAACAAAAATAATGAAGTTCAACATGCAGAGGTTGGCGGAGGTTGATAAGAAAAAAAAATAAACCTGATCAGCTTGCTACAGACCCCGCACCGAAGAAGACCAAGAAGATTGCTCCTTCAAGGTCGACTAGCTCCCGACCATCATCCGGGGCCTTAGTCATTGACAGCGACACCATACCAATTTCTGCTATCATCCTAAAACCAATTCATCAATCAACCAAGATGATTTGACTACCACCTCTTAAGGGACCAACACAACAGAAGGGGTCCTCCCCAGCACCTCCTCCGATGTTAGTCAGGGCGGCTCAGCCAGTCGACCAATGCTTGAAGTCTCAAGCACCAGAGAATCTGCCATTCACTTCATCAGAGATGATAGACTTGACGAAGGCGTCACTTCTGGAGATGCCAAGGCTAGCCCAAGACCTTTTCGGCAAGATGATACCCCAAAGAGATCTCGACTCTCAGAGGAGAGATTTTTCTATAGATCAGCCGGCGAACTATAGGTTCACTAGCATTATGGACGTAAGTACCCATTTCTTTTTTTTTTCTTTTTTTTCTCTTCTTTTCTCTTTTTTTTATATCAGTCTTTTACAGATCTAGCCATATTTTTTTTTTGTTCTTCTCTTCTTTTTACATTGATATTTTTCGATCTAATCATCTTTCTTTTTTGTTATTTTTACAGTCTGCCATGTACTTCAAGCTGCTACATGAGCACATGGCATGCTTCTATGAGAATAAAAAATCCTTGGAAGAGGGGCACAAGGTCAAGAAGGAGGCCAAGAAGGCAGCCAAGGAGGTCAAGAAGGCAGCAAAAAAGAAAGCTGCCAAAGAGAAGGAAATAGTTGAGGGGCTAAAGAAACAGCTTCAAGAAAAGATGGATACAATAAAGGATAAGAATAAGTAGCTGATGGACAATCAACATCAACTCAATGAAAAAGATAATCAGCTAATCAAACAAGATGATCAGCTGTAGAAAAATATTGAAAGGATTTTCGAGCTAGAGGGCAAGCTGAAAGAGGTTGAAGACACCATTGAAAAGCATGATAAGGCCTTAGTCATGTATCGATGTTAGCTCGATAAGGACAAGGAATGAATGTCTCGACTTATCGAGGAGCATAAGAACTCGAAGGCTTTTTAGGATGAGGTGATAGAAGCCTCGGAAGGAGCCTTCAACTATGGCTTCAAGAGCTGTCAGAGCTTAATCATCAAACTATTTTCTGATCTTGACCTCGATAAGGTCACAATAGAAGCAATTATAGAAGCAGCAGCTGAGGTGACTTCTGATGCCACCACCACCCAACTTTCTTCAACTCCTTTTCTCGAGGCACCTCCAACCGAAGTCCCAGCTAGTCTGGTTAAGGTCATCATCACCGAAGGTCCCACAGAGGAAAAGGTCAAGGAAGAATCCAATTCAGCTCCTCCCAAAGAAGGATCCAACTCGATGGCTCCTCCAGTAGAAGATTCTCAGGCTAAGCCTGAATTTTTGCTTTCTTTTCTTTTTTAACTTCTGTATTAGTCTGATGTGAACTTTGTTAGGATTTGTTACCTCGAGATTCAGCCCACATTGAGCCCACAGCGAGGTTTGCGGTAAAAAACGGAGTCCAATGAGATCAAAATCACCCGAAATGGAGCTCGGATAGAGGAGATACGAACTTTTGAAGTCGGCACGAGATTCGAGGTAGTGGAGGACCGTCGGCGACCGGCGGCGGGCGGCAGCAGCGCGGCCGCAGGCAGCGGCGCGCGGGACGCGCGACCCAAGCCCGCGTGGGATGCACGACCCACGCGGGCGGGGGTCCCAGGCGGGCGCGCAGCCCAGGCGGGCGCACGGCCCAGCCGGGCGCGCGGCCCAGGCGCACGCAGGCCCGCGCGCGGGAGCGGGCCGGCCCAGGCCCAACGACCTGCTGGCCATTTGCCCCGGTCCACCATGGATCGGGCAGTCCACGATTGGGCCTGTGGACCATGTGGGCGTTTCCCACGCGTTTCGCACGGTCCACGGCACTATTCCGTGGACCGGTCGCGATCGGAGGGTGTGGTTGATCTGTTTTTTGATCCGACGGTTTATAACCTGATTTGGGTTGATTAAGGACTCTTAAATCTAATCTAATTAGGTTTTAACCCTTTAAAAGGCCCTATGGATGAACAGTAAAGCAGGGGTTCGGGTTTTCTCGCTGTACAGAGCCGTACGAATCCGCGAAGAGAGAGAGAGAGGCGAAAGCGCTGAGAGAGAAGGAGCAGGAGGCTTCTGGACAGCGGTCGCCAGGCACTTCAGGGGTTCAGGGGGTCTTCCAAGAGAGAGAGAGCTTTTGTAAGGGAAACTTCTAGTGAGAGAGAATTAGGTGTACAAGGGTTGAGGGTGAGGTCTCCTCTTGTAAAATTTTTTTTTCATAATGAAGTTTGCATGCCCCGTAGAGACGAGTCTTTTTGTGGCTGATCCACATATTTTGATTATTTTTTCTTTTATTCTGTTTTTTCTTTCTTCCTGCTGCATCGCATGGTACTGAAAAGATCTTGGGAGATGGTGTCCTGACCAGACATCCACCCAACAAGTGGTATCAGAGCAAGGCGGTACAAAGACGTAGATTACAGCGATGGTGAGCAAGACTGAAGATGGAGAAGATAGGAACAATCAAAATGGAGATCAACAAGTTCGATGGTAAGAGCAATTTCTCCTTGTGGCAGGCAAGGGTGAAGGACGTGCTCATCAACAGGGGTTGATCGATGCTCTCTTATGCAATGAGAAGCCGACCACCATGGAGGTGCGGGATTGAAAATGGCTATAGATGTAGGCTGTGAGTACCATCCGCATGTACCTGACGGATGAGGTGGTGATCCATGTGCTGAGCGAGACTTCTCCAACGGTGCTGTGGTCGAAGCTCGAGGAGTTGTATATGGCGAAGTCTCTCACCAACACTCTTTTCCTCTGGAGGCAGTTTTACCAACTGCAGATGACTGAGGGACAGAACGTGTAGGAGCATCTAAGCCACTTCCAGAAGATCCTCACCGACCTCCTCAGCGTTGGTGAGAATGTTGAGGAGAAGATCAGGGCGCTGGTTTTACTGACGTCGCTTCCCCCTTCGTACGAGTCTTTGATGACTGCTCTTCTAGTGGGGAAGAGCACTATCAACATAGATGAGGTCACCGCGGAGATACTCCAGAACGAGGTTCTCAGGAGGGAGAACCCAGCTTCGAGCTCAGGTGGCGGTAGCTCAGCTTTGGTGGCTTCTGGAGGAGCAGGAGGCGGTAGACGGAGTGATAGGAGATCGCAATGAGGGCGGTCCAAGTCCAGAAGGGACTTGAGCAAAACTAGGTGTTACCAGTGTGAGGAGTTGGGGCATCTAGCCAGAGATTGCCCTCAACTCAAAAATCGGACGGTGGTTGCTGTAGCGACGGCCGACAGCGATTTAGATGGAGATGTCTTTGAGATATCTCGCGAGGTATCTACTTCTTCCCAGCAGTGGATATTAGATTCTGCATGCCCCTATCATGTATGTTGCAGAGAGGAGCAGTTTGACTCCCTGGAGAACAGTGAGGGCACTATATATCTGCCGGATGGATCGAGCTGTGCGATCAGAGGCATTGGGACGGTCAGCTGGAGGACACATGACGGTACAGTGAGGAGATTGGGAGAGATCCGATACATACCCGATTTCAGACGGAATCTTATCTCACTTAGCATACTGGATTCGAGAGGCTACAGGACGGTAGCTGGTGGAGGAATCCTGAGGGTGTTACACGGCGATAGGATTATGCTGGAGGAGAAGAATGAGAGCAGAGGACATTATTACCTGGCAGGAAGCCCAGTGCGAGGTAGAGCTTTGGGAGCCAGGTGGAGTCCAGAGTGAGGTGGAGCTCCAGGAGGCAGATCGGGCATGAGACAAGAGACTCGGGAGGACGAGAGGCGACGTCGCAAGGTAAGATTCCTATTACCGCAGGATGATGCCCCGAGCAAGTCTCAGGTCAGGAGGAGCACAGCATACAACTGAGATGGGATCGAGCAGCCTGGTTCGACTCCCATGTTTGTCCATCCATGATCAGCAGGCGATTACCCTAGGGCATGGGGGCTAGGAGATCCAGAAGCTCTCGGAGTTTGGAGGAGGCCGAATATCGAGTCGAGATGGAGATTGTTATGATTTGATGTCTCAAAATTTAGCCTATATTGAGCCCATAGCGAGGTTTGCGGTGAAAAATGGAGTCCAACGAGACCAAGATCACCCAAAACGGAGCTCGGATAGAGGAGATACGAGCTTTTGAAGTCGGCACGAAATTCGAGACGGCGGAGGACCGCTGGCGACCGACGGCGGGTGGCAGCGGTGCAGCTGCAGGCGGCGGCACGCGGGACGCACGACCCAGGGGGGCGGGCGGCCCAGGCGGGCGCGCGGCCCAGGCCCATGCGCGGGAGCTGGCCGGCCCAGGCCCAGCGACCTGCTGGCCAATTGCCTCGGTCCACCATGAATCGGGCGGTCCACGGCTGGGCCTGTGGACCGTGCGGGCATTTTTCACGCATTTCACGCGGTCCACGGCACTATTCCATGGATTGATCGCGATCGGAGGGTGTGGGTTGATCTGTCTTTTGATCCGATGGTTCAAAACCTAATTTGGGTTGATTAAGGACTCTTAAACCTAATCTAATTAGGTTTTAACCCTTTAAAAGGGCCTGTGGATGAATAGTAAAGTAGGGGTTTGGGTTTTCTCGCCGTACAGAGCCGTACGAATCTGAGAAGAGAGAGAGAGGTGAAAGTACTGAGAGAGAAGGAGCAGGAGGCTTCTGGACAGCGGTCACCAGGCACTTCAGGAGTTCAGGGGGTCTTCCAAGAGAGAGAGCTTTTGTGAGAAAAACTTCTAGTGAGAGAGAATTGGATGTACAAGGGTTGAGGGTGAGGTCTCCTCTTGTAAAATTTTTTTTTCATAGTGAAGTTTGCATGCCCCGTGGAGACGAGCCCTTTTGTGGCTGATTCACGTATTTTGATTATTTTTTCTTTTGTTCTGTTTCTTCTTTCTTCCTGCTGCATCGCGTGGTACTGAAAAGATCTTGGGAGGTGGTGTCCTGACCAGACATCCACCCAACAAACTTTTGTAATTATTATTTTTATATCAATGAAATAGAACTTTTTTGAAATCAATATTTATTTCTTTTAACCAATCTCAGATAATTCAATCTAAATTTTCACTTGTTTTGAAATATGCACAAAGTTATTTATTTTCTGATGTCGGTCAAATGACAATGAATATATACAATTTAAGATCGATTAATCAAATAGGTCAAATGACTATTCTCACATTTGAGAAATAAGACAAGTCAATATGACTAACTTGAAGAAGTAATCTTCATTATTGAACTGAGTTAAATCAAATCATGTGACTAGAGATAAATCAATTTCTAATAATTCAATGTAAAAATTTTAAAAATATCTTTAACCAAAGTCAAGGTGGCAGATCAGATTTTATCATCCATAGACTTATAATCCACATTATCCTCTCATTGTCATTGATAAGTGATATATTTTTATATTTATTGAAGATATTTTTGGTAATTTATGGTGCTAACGTCTTCTTAAAAACTTAAATTTATGAATAAATTAATTTTTTTTATAAAAATAAATAATTTAAAAAAAATAAAATTAGAGCATATTTATGAAAAATAGATGTTAATATAATTGAGTAATTTAAGCACCAAAATGATAAAAAAAATTTAAAAAATTTAATGCATATTTTTTTTAATTTTTCAGGCAAAAATCAAAGCAAAAATCGAGCCAAAATATCCTAAAAAATAAAAAATATTACCTCTGATGCATGGTGGACCGATCGGTCGGTCCACAAAGTCAGAATGCGATCCACATGAAACTTCACGTGGTCCACAGATGCGTCTCACAGCTGGAGAGGGGTTTTTGCACGATCCAACGGCCCAAAAGCGATCCATCAAGCGATCGGACGGCTGAGGACGTTCTCGACTTTGAATAGGAGATCTTTTGCATGATCCAACGATCAGAACTTTATCAAAACCCAGATCCAATGGCTGACATTCGATCTGACTTTGATTTGGATTAAAATGAAGATTTTTTGAGCAGATCTAGGCAATCCGAAGCTGATTCGACGGTCAGGAATATTCCTAGAAGATTAAAATGATTTTTAAGGGTTTTAGGACTCTTTTTCCTACCAAAAAATTATGAAAAATTTATCTATAAATAGAGAGTCCGAAAATAAGCTTTAGAGTAGAAAAATTGAGTAAAAAGTAAAAAAAATAAAAAAAATAAAGAGAGAAGTCAGTTCACTCTACGAAGTACGATGGAAGACGAAGAGGTCATCAACCATCTTTTCGATAAGACTTAACTGATCAACTTCAGATCCTTGTTATAGTTTTATTTTTTTTATTTTTTTATTTTTTTTAAATTTTTTGTACTTAAATTTTAATTTCATTTAATATAAAATTTATTTTCTGACACTTTAAATTCTTGTCTTTTATTTTTCGCAAGTAGATGCTAGGATCTAGTTAGTAGATCTTAATATCTGATTTATTTTATACTTTTTAAATTCTTATTATTTATTTTTTATTGTAAGTAGATACTAGGATCTAGTTAGTAGATCTTAGTATCCGATTTATTTTTCATACTTTAAATTTTTATTTTTTGACTTAAATTACTTTCTCCAAAATTTTATTTTTTTTTATAAAATTAAAGATTTCAAATCAAAATCCTACCTTCTCTGTAGATTCGACCTGACTCACTACTTTCTATGTATTTTTAATTTTTATTGAAGTTAAAATTTTATTGATAATCACGGTGTTCTAATGACAACATTGCGATCGTATCAATTTTTTGGCGCCATTATCGGAGAAGGCATCAATTTTAATGTTTAATTTTTTTATAAATATAGATTACTAATTTTTTTGATTATTTTTTATTTTTCTTATAATAAAAAAAATTCAAAAAAGAGATAGAAAGCTTTCAATTTTGCTTGGTGAGATCAATCCTAACCTTAACCCTAACTATTTTTTTTAGTATTAATTGCTATATTTTTTTTAAATTAACCTAAAATTTATCCACATAAACCTAATAAAAATTGCATGATAAGAGTAGAAACTTAATTGTTAAAAGCATTCATCATCTTAGATTTTTTTTTTTATGATCGCTGAAGACAAGGTAAGCTTTCAAGTTTGATTAATTTCATGCATCTAATTTAGTTGCATAGAACCTCTTGTTTGAAATTAGTTGTGCATATTTATCTCAAATCAATTTAAGGGCAACATCCATAATAAGATAAGGTGGGGATCTCATCACCCTTTCTTAGCTCAAAAACAACCAACCAGCATCCCGCATTAACCCAAACCTAACTAAAATCAAGTAGACGTTGACCCCTAGAATCAATTGAGTTCAGTTTGAATGGTGGTAAAGTCAAGTGCAAAGTAAGTTCGAACTCATCCCTAAAACTAATGTCTAAGACGAGAGGTTACAAAGGTTCAGCCTAAGTGGGCTCGTGGTTATTTAATTGGTTCCGTTAGCTTATCTTGCCAATTCAATTGGTGTCTAAGGCAAGCAACAGGAGAACCCCCATGACCTCACCTCTCACCTGGCTAGTTGAAGGAAGTGAGAACAAACCCAATTTGTATCTAGACTAAGCCACTCTACATCGAACTGTTAGATCTAAGAAACTCGTAGGTGTCTAGGTTTAACTATTTGCTAACTTGATTGCAATTAACACTTAACCACAACTAATTCTTCTTATCTTTCGTCTTTAGGTCTAGAACTTTCTTAAGGATCTCACCTTTAGAACTTCTCTCTTTCTTTATCTTCTCTTCTTTTTCTTCTTCTTCTTTTTCTTAAAAATAAAATAAAATAAAATAAAAACTAAATCATATATTAGGGTTTGCACTAGTATATGCATGGTAGAAGATCTCTTTATTCTAACCTAATTGAACCTAATCCTGAAATTGAACGACTGATTCACGCTAAACTCGAAAATCAAATGGCTAGAGACCCTAAAGAACCACCTAGGTAGATGAAGGAATATTTTATTCTTTCTATCTATCCCTGCAAGCCATTATGAGATCAAGTTGACCATAATCCAGATGCTCCCATCTTTCTATGAGAACACTAATGAAGATCCTTACAAGCATCTAGATGAGTTCTTAGAAATCTGTTCTACAATGAAAATTTAAAATTTTACTGATAATGCACTTAGACTGACCCTATTCTCCTTCTCGCTTAAGGATAAAGTCAAGTATTGGCTTGGCACAATAGAAAGATCAATCCAAACATGGGCTGAAATGCAGCATGAGTTTCTTAATAAATTTTATCCCATAGGTTGAACCAACACCATGAGGCGAGCCATCACTGGATTTGCTCAACTTCTAAGGGAACAAATTCACGAATCATGGGAGAGACTTAAGAAACTTCTTAGAAAATGCCCACACCATGGTCTATCTAAGTGGCAAATAGTTCAAACTTTTTATGAGGATTTAGGTGACCAATACAGATAGATGGTAGATGCATCTTGTGGAGGTGCATTCATGAGTAAGAGTGAGGATGAAGCCTATACTTTGTTTGAAACTTTGAGCAAAAATTCGATCAATCATCCTTCATTATCTTTCTATGAAAGGTCAATCCCTCACCAAAAATGGATAGAAATTTTTGAGATCAAGCAAACAGACTCTAATCCTAAAATCGATTTGAACCTAATAGACCAAAAATTAGATAAAGTCGATCTTCTTGTCCAGAAAATAGATCAGTTCCTAACCCTAAGTCAACAATCTTCTACACAATACATACAACCTTCTAATTATCAGGAGATTTGTTCTATCTGTGCTAGCCCAGCCCATCATATGAGTGAATATCCTACGACTGCATAATTTTCATCTTTCATCCAAGAACAAGTTCAAGCTTCCCAAGATTACTCCAAGCCTGTCAATGATCTATTCTCTAACACATATAATTCAGACTGGAGGAACCATCCTAATTTTTTTTGGAGATCCCAACAGACTCAAGCTCAGATCCAAATTTCTCTACAGAACTTTCAGAGTAGGCCTCCATACCAGAATTATGTCTACAATAGAGGACAGCTTAGTCAGCCTACCCAGCCATCATATCATAATCAGTCATCATACCCACCTCCTCAACAGACTAATCTAGTCGATGATAGATTTAATCAACTTCAACAATTGATTATGACCTAACAGCAATCTATTGCTAGGTTAGAAGCACAAATAGGACAGTTAGCTGAGTGTACCATGAAGAGAGAACCAAGTCAATTGCCAAGCTAATCAGTACCAAATCCTAGAAACAACCCATCCACCCCCAACCACCTGGACCAAGTCATCAATTTAATGTCCCACTTAAGAATCCCCAATTTGAGAATGCCAAAGCAATTTCTGAGCTTAAAAGTGGTAAGATTCTTAAGGATCCATATCCAGATCAGGTGAGAGAGGCTAGTACTGATGCTAGCCAAAATAAGAATTTGAAAGAAGAGGTTAGTACTGAGACTAAGCCAATAAAAGAACCTGAGTCCGAAATTATTATTGATCTGAGTAAAAAAGATAAAGAAAAGAAGAGAGTGGATGAGTTACCCGAGACATATAAACCAAAAGTTCCATTCTCTTCAGCCCTAGAAGCCGGTTCTTCTCGTAAAAAATAAGGAGCACACAATGAGGAATTAATAAAATTATTTAAGCAAGTTCACATTAATCTATCCCTCCTCGATGTAATTCAACATGTCCCAGCTTACGTTAAATTTTTTAAAAAACTTTGCACCCAAAAGTGTGAGCGACAAAAAGTAGAGAGAATTATGCTATCTGAGGATGTTAGTGCAATCCTGTTGAATCCATTACCTCAAAAAATGAAAGATCCTGGTGCTCCTTTGATTTCATGTGTTATAGGAGGCATTACCTTTGATCAAGCTCTATTACATTTAGGAGCTAGTGTTAACCTACTTTCAATCTCAGTCTATAAAAAATTTGGGATAGGAGAACTGAAACCCACATCGGTTATTTTGCAACTAGCCGATAGGTCTGTGAAGACGCCACGGGGTCTGATTGAAGATGTTATAGTCAAAGTCAATACATGTTATTTTTCAGTAGACTTTCTCATACTTGATATGGAACCATCCCAAGAGCTGAATCAAAATTCCATAATTTTAGGACATCCATTCCTAGCCACTGTCAATGCCAATATCAACTGTAAAGCAGGAGCTATGGATATTTCTTTTGGGGATCAAAAGGTGAGAATTAATATTTTTAATACCTCAAAGTATGCTCAAAAGGAGAAAAACTGTTCGGTAATTGATCTGATAGATGAGATAGTTGAAACTGATTCCTCCTTAGATTTGAAGAAAGAAGATTTTTTGGATGAACCCATTGAAGAAATCCAAAATCAGGAGATGAATGCCTGGTTCGATTCACCTCACCAAGCACATTCACTACTTTGGTCAATGAAAATTGAACCTTTATCTAAGCTAGAAATTGAACTACTACGTCCTTCAATTCAGGCCCCACCACAACTTGAACTGAAATCTTTGCCTGAATCACTTAAGTATGTATTTTTAGGACTTAAGAAAACCCTGCCAGTAATCATTGCTTCTGATCTAACCCTTGAGCAGGAAGATCAATTGCTGAATGTATTGAAAATACATAGGGAGGCCATAGGTTGGATCGTTGCTGATTTAAAAGGTATTAGTCCACAATATGCATACACCAATTTACACAGAGGATAATGCCAAACCCATCCGAGAAATACAAAGATAGCTCAACCCGAATATGAAAGAGGTAATCAAGAAGGACGTAATTAAATGGTTAGATGCTGGTATCATTTATCCTATTTCAGACAGCCACTGGGAGAGTTCTACTCAAGTTGTTCCATAGAAATCTGGACTCACGATTGTCCATACTGACCATAGGGATCTAGTACCAACACGACTTTCTACTGGGTGGCGTGTCTGCATAGATTATAGAAAACTCAATGCAGTCACCCGCAAAGATCATTTTTCTTTACCCTTTATTGATCAAATTTTAGAGAGACTAGCTGACCAACAATATTTTTGCTTTTTAGATGGATACTCAAGATACAATCAGGTAGCAATCTACCAAAGATATCAA
Organism: Elaeis guineensis; assembly: GCF_000442705.2. NCBI lineage: Eukaryota > Viridiplantae > Streptophyta > Magnoliopsida > Arecales > Arecaceae > Elaeis > Elaeis guineensis. The sequence goes on along the minus strand of NC_026007.2, from coordinate 57,523,484 downwards.
GAAAAGACCACCTTCACATGTCCCTATAGAACCTTTGCTTTTCGTAGAATGCCTTTCGGACTATGTAATGCACCCGCGACCTTTCAAAGGTGCATGATGTCGATATTTTCATATATGATAGGAGATTTTCTAGAGATATTCATGGATGATTTTTCAGTCTTTGGAGAATCTTTTGAGAGTTACCTCAATAATTTGAAGAAAATATTAAAACGATGCATTGAGGCCAATCTAGTTTTAAGTTGGAAAAAGAGCCATCTCATGGTTAAAAAGGGGATAGTATTAGGGCATATTGTGTCAAAAAGAGGGATTGAGGTTGATAAAGTAAAAATTGAATTGATTTCTAAACTTCCTTCACCGACTTCTGTCAAACAAATTCAATCTTTTCTTGGCTATGTAGGATTTTACCATCGCTTCATCAAAGACTTTTCTAAAACATCCTGCCCTTTATATAATCTACTTGCTAAAGATGTCCCTTTTAACTTTGATGAAGAATGTCTTAAGGCTTATGAATTTTTGAAAGAAGCTGTGATCAAAGCTCCAATCATCTAACCGCTAGACTGGTTACTACCTTTTGAGATCATGTGCGATGCTTCTGATTTTGCCATAGGAGCTGTCTTGGGCCAAAGGATAAACAAATATCCTGTAGTGATTTACTATGCCAGCAGAACTCTGAATGAAGCTCAAATGAATTATACCATAATTAAGAAAGAATTACTAGCTGTAGTATTTGCCCTGGAGAAGTTTCGATCATACTTGTTAGGATCAAAAATCATGCTTTTATTCAGATCATACGGTTTTGAGATATCTGCTTTCAAAGAAAGATGCTAAACCATGATTGATTAGATGGATTTTACTGCTACAAGAATTTGATATTGAAATTCGAGACAAGAAGGGATCTGAAAATGTTGTAGCAGACCATCTATCGAGGATTCTAGTTGAAGATTGTGAACCTGCATCAATTAGAGAATCTTTTTCAAACGAGCAACTTCTAGTAGTTTCACACACAAAGGTCCCTTGATTTGCAGATATTGTGAATTACTTAGCAGTTGAACAAATTTCTAATGGTTGGTCTAAGAATGAAAAGGATCGATTCTTTGCTCAAATCAAGTATTATTTTTGAGAAGATCCTGAACTTTTTCAAATTTGTGCTGATCAGATCATTCGTAGATGTGTTCCTGAAACTGAACAATTGGGTATCTTAAAATTCTGTCATACTCTTGCTTGCGGAGGATATTTTTCTAGATGAAAAATTATGACCAAAATATTGCAAAGTGGATTTTACTAGCCCACATTGTTTAAGGATGCTTATAATTTTAGTCAAGAATATCTTAGGTGTCAAACTTTAGAAAAGATTTCAAAGAAAGACATGACGCCTTTGAACCTCATCTTGATGGTTGAAATTTTTGATGTTTGGAGAATTGATTTTATGGGACCTTTTCCACCCTCCAATGATTTTGAATATATTTTGGTGGTCGTCGATTATGTTTCTAAATTGATTGAGGCAATAGCAACACGAACCAGTCATCATTAGAAAATTTTAGTTATAGATCTAGGCGCTCTTTCCATAGGATTTAGCCCATTCCTTCATATTTCTTGATAAGACCTGATTCGGAGATCGAATGTTCCAAATTGCTTAGTGAGGTCTAATCCGAAGATCTAATGTTCCATATTCTTTGATGAGGTCTAATCCGAAGATCGGATGCCTTATATTTTTTGGTGAGATCCAATCTAAAGATCGGGTGTCTCACATTCTTTGGTGATTCTTTGGTGAGGTCCAATCAGGAGATCGGATGTCTCACATTTTTTAATGATGTCCAATCCGGAGATTGAGTGTCTCATATCAAGTTGTCCTAGTTTGGTTGGAATTTTCATGGCCTTAACATGGCTTTTTTCGACCTCATTTGGACATCTTAATTTCTTGCTTATATCATCCTCATTTGATCGGTTTTTATCGATTAGGTTTGGATGAAGAAGGATTCTTCAATAGAAACTTTGGTCAGAACTTTATCTTTATGAAGATACAATTTAAATGCTTTATTAAAAAGATTTTATTGATAGTACATTCTGAGATTTTTAGCATCCATATCCTTCGGATGGTTCTACCATCTAGGTTTTCAACTTGATAGGCTCTTAGGTAGATTACTTCAGTAATCCGATATGGTTCTTCTCAGTTCAGAGTGAGTTTTTCTTGTTTCATTGGTTTCGAAACTTCAGCTCGTCGGAGAACCAGATCATCCTTATGAAAAATTTTGGGTTTCATCTGAGAATTGTAATGTTTGGCTACTCTTTGTTTATAAGTTGCCATGCGGACCTGAGATCTCCCTCGAGTTTCATCAAGTAAATCAAGATCATTCCTCAACCGATCTAAATTTCTTTCTACATGAAAATTTTCTATTCTGATCGTAGGAAGGTCGATCTCAAGAGGTATCACTACTTCTATTCCAAAAGTAAGTTTGAAAGGTGTTTCTCCAGTTGGTATCCGAGGTGTAGTTTTATATGTCTAGAGAATATTATGAAGTTCTTCTACCCAGAGTCCTTTAGCTTCCGTGAATCTTGTCTTTAAACTTTGAAGGATGGTTCTATTAGTAACTTCAGCTTCTTCATTTGACTGCAGATATCCAATCAAAGTGAACCTGGGATCAATGTGGAGCTCAAAATATAATTTTTTAAACTTTTAATTATTAAATTACTGTCCATTATCAGTGATTATCACTCGAGGCAAATTGAAACAGCAGATAATTGATTTTCACACAAAATCCTTCATCTTTTTCTCAGTGATTTGTGCTAAGGGTTCAGCCTCCATCCATTTGGTGAAATAACAATGGCTACCACTAAAATTTTTTTTTATCTTATGGCCATTGGGCAAGGTCCCAGAATATCCATTCTCTATATAACAAAAGGCTAGGGTGCTGTAATAGAAATGAGCTCGAACACAAGTAGATATTGAATATTGGCATACCTTTAACACTTATCGTATTTGTTAACGAGATCAGTAAAATCTTTTTGAATGGTAGGCTAATAATGATCTTGTCTGATTATTTTATAAGTCAAAGATCTGCTCCTCAAATGATTGCCACATATTCCTTCATGAACTTTTCGAAGAGCATAATCAGCTACTGACGGTCTTAGACATCGAAGCAATGGAGAGGAATACGACCTCTTGTATAGCTGGTTATCTAGGATGAGGTACCATGGGGCTTATCTTTTAATTCTCCTTGCTTCAATTGGATCAATTGGTAAAACTTCTTCGACAATATATTTTATCAATGGATCAATCCAGCTTAGCTCATGTTCAATTTGGACAATAGACAAGGCCTCAATGCTGGACTTTTCAAGAACATCAATAAAAATATTTGAATTAAGCTCGAAGAAATTTGATGCGGCCAAATGAGATAGAGTATCAGCAGATATTTTCTGACCTAAGTATCTGTATAACTTCTAGAACTTTAAAGCTTTTTAATAATTCTTTCATATTATGTAAATATTGAGACATAGTGAAATCTTTAGCTTCAAATTGACCTCATACCTGACCGACATTAAGCTAAGAATTAGTGAAGACTTTGAGCTTTTTAACACTGTGCTCTTTAGCCATCCTAGGTCCTGCAATTAATGCTTCATATTCTGCTCTGTTATTTGAAGTATCAAAATTGAATCTCAAAGCACGTTTCGTGACAATGCCTTCTGAGCCTGCTAGAATCAAACCAGCTCCACTTTTTTTAAATTAGAAGCTCTATCAACATACAATATTTAGAAAGATTCTGTATTAATATTTTTTAAGTCTTTTGAGACTGGTTCTTCATCAAAAATAGAGCAGTTAATAACAAAATCAACTAACACTTGAGCTTTCAATAAAGATCGAGATCGATGGTGATTGTCGAACTTGCTCAATTCAATAGCCCATTTAGCAATCCAATCTGAAGTATCAAGCCACTGCAAGATTGACTTCAGAGGTTAATCGATCAAAACTATGAGAATGAGCCTAAAAATAAGATTGAAGCCACCTTGCCAATGTTATAAGGGCATATATAGATCATTTTCTTAGTTTTAGAATACCGAGTTTCTACATCTTTAAGCAATTTGCTTGTGTAATAAATTGATTTATATATTCCTGCATCACTTTGGATCAAAATTGAACGAACGACGTTAGCTGAAATAGATAAGTATATGAATAACTCCTCACCTTCCACCGACTTTGATAACAATGGAGCGGATCCAAGATATTTCTTAAGATTGTCAAAGGTAGATCAGCATTCTTTTGATCAGGTGAAGTCTTTGATATGCCTCAGAATCTTAAAGAAAAAAAGATATTTTTCAGCTGATCTGAAGATAAATTGGCTAAGAGAAGCTATTCACCCAGTGAGCTACTGAACTTCTTTAATGGAGCTTGGATACTTCATTTCAAGTAGAGCTCAGATTTTTTGCTTCGATTCCTCTTTGAGTTACAAGAAAACTCAAAAAATTTTTCGAAATCACTCCGAAAGTATATTTGTTAGAATTAAGCTTTATTTGATACTTATGAAGTTTACTGATGGCTTCCTTCAGATTGATAATGTGTCAATCTGCTTCAATACTTTTTACCAACATATCATCAACATAGACCTCTCTATTGTGATTAATTTATTACTTGAAGATCTTATTCACCAAGTGTTGGTATGTGGCATCTATATTTTTAAGACTAAAAAATATCATTTTATAATAATACAAACCTCTTTCGCTGACAAAAGCTGTATTTTCTTCATCCTCAAGTACCATTCTGATTTGATTATAGTCAGAAAAAACATCTATGAAACTCAGTAATTTGTGTCCCGAAGTTGCATCAATAAGCTTATCAATCTTTGAAAGTGAAAAACTATTGTTTGAACAAGCTTTGTTGAGATCGGTGTAATCAATACAAATCCTTCACTTTTCATTGGCTTTCTTTATCATGATAACATTTGCGATCCACTTTGGATACTGTGCTTCTCTAATAAATTTGGCCTTCAATAATTTATCAACTTCTTCATCTATTGCTTTCCATCTTTTTGGAGCAAAGTTTCTTTTCTTTTGCTACACTGGCTTATATTTTGGATCAACATTGAGTTTATGTACAATAATATTAGCTGAAATTCCAAGCATGTCAAAAGCTAACCAAATGAAGATATCGGCATTTATCCAAAGAAAATATATCAGTTTCTCCTTTGAGTTAGGCTCCAACAAAGATCCAATTTGAACTGTTTTTTCTAGATCATTACCTAAAGGAATAGTGACAAGCTTCTCGGTTGATTCTTCTTAATTTTTTCTGACGTCATCTTTATTTTTTTGATCGAGTATTTCAATTGGTAAGACTTTCATAGGTTTTTTTATTTTTATAGCTATCAAGAAGCATTGTTTAGTAAGCATCTGATCTCCTCGTATTTCTCCAACTCTATACTTAGTTGAAAATCAGACTCACATGTGATAAGTAGAGACCACAGCTTTAAGGGCATTGAGTCCAGCTCGGTCAAAAATTGTATTGTAGGCTGATGGCACTTTAGCAACCAAAAAAATAAGTCTTACAGTTGACTGATGGGGTTTTACGCCTGCAGTGACCGGTAAATGTAATTTTTCCTTTCATATTTACAGAATTCTCAGAGAAACCGATTGTTGGGTACAAAATACCCACGGTCGAAGTTTTCAACGGGATTAGCCCTTGCGAGCTCTGCCCGGACTCCTACGGGAGCCAGACTCCGCCGACAACTTCAACCGCAAGTAGACTCCGCCCAAACTCCTACGGGAGCCGGGCTCCGTCCTCAACATCAACTGCCGGTAAGCCTTGTCCGGACTCCTACGGGAGCCGGACTTCGCCTTTGACTTTAATTGCAGGAAGACTCCGCCCGGACTCCTACGGGAGTCGGGCTTCGTCCTCGACTCCAACGGCTGCAGACAGACTTCATCCGGACTCCTACGGGAGCCGGACTCCGTCGACAACTTCAACTGCAAGTAGACTCCGCCCGAACTCCTACGGGAGCCGGGCTCCGTCCCCAACATCAACTGCCGGTAAGCCTTGTCCGGACTCCTACGGGAGCCAGACTTCGCCTTTGACTTTAATTGCAGGAAGACTCCGCCCGGACTCCTACAGGAGCCGGGCTTCATCCTCGACTCCAACGGCTGCAGACAGACTTCGTCCAGACTCCTACGGGAGTCGGACTCCACCAACAACTTCAACCGCAAGTAGACTCCGTCCGGACTCCTACGGGAGCCGGGCTCCATCCTCAACATCAACTGCCGGTAAGCCTTGTCCGGACTCCTACGGGAGCCGGACTTCGCCTTTGACTTTAATTGCAGGAAGACTCCGCCCGGACTCCTACGGGAGCCGGGCCTCGTCCTCGACTCCAATGGCTACAGACAGACTTCGTCCGGACTCCTACGGGAGCTGGACTCCGTCGATAACTTCAACCGCAAGTAGACTCCGCCCGAACTCCTACGGAAGCCGGGCTCCATCCTCAACATCAACTGTCGGTAAGCCTTGTTAGGACTCCTACGGGAGCCGGACTTCGCCTTTGACTTTAATTGCAGGAAGACTCCGCCCGGACTCCTACGGGAGTCGGGCTTCGTCCTTGACTCCAACGGCTGCAGACAGACTCCGCCCAGACTCCCACGGGAGCCAGACTCCGCCCACGACTCCAACCTCAAGGGGGACTCCGTCCGGACTCCCACGGGAGCCGGGCTCCGTCGCCAACTTCGACTGTCGGTAAGATCCGTCCGGACTCATACGGGAGTCGGACTCCGCCGACAACTTCAGCCGCAAGTAGACTCCGCCCGGACTCCTACGGGAGCCAGGCTCCGTCCTCAACATCAACTGCCGGTAAGCCTTGTTCGGACTCCTACGGGAGCCGGACTTCGCCTTTGACTTTAATTGCAGGAAGACTCTGCCCAGACTCCTACGGGAGCTGGGCTTCGTCCTCGACTCCAACGGCTGCAGACAGACTTCGTCCGGACTCCTACGGGAGCCGGACTCCGCCGACAACTTCAACCGCAAGTAGACTCCGCTCGAACTCCTACGGGAGTCGGGCTCCGTCCTCAACATCAACTGCTGGTAAGCCTTGTTCGGACTCCTACGGGAGCCGGACTTCGCCTTTGACTTTAATTGCAGGAAGACTCCGCCCGGACTCCTACGGGAGCCGGGCTTCATCCTTGACTCCAACGGCTGCAGACAGACTCCGCCCGGACTCCCACGGAAGTCGGACTCCGCCCATGACTCCAACCTCAAGGGGGACTCCGCCCGGACTCCCACGGGAGTCGGGCTCCGTCGCCAACTTTGACTGCCGGTAAGATCCGTCCGGACTCCTACGGGAGCCGGACTTCGCACTTGATTTTGATTGCAGGGGACTCCGCCCGAACTCCTACGGGAGCCGGGCTCCGCCCGCGACCTCAACTTTGAGAGGACTCCGCCCGGACTCCTACGGAAGCCAGACTCCACCGACAACTCCAACCGCAAGGAGGACTCCGTCCGGACTCCTACGGGAGCCAGACTCTGTCATCAGCCTCGACCGCTGCCGAACTTCAGCCAACGGATCTGCACTCCCAGGCAGGCCACAATAACGGCCACGATCCTGCTCCACTTCCTGCGGCAGATTCCGCGCAGCTCCATCACTCCCTGGCAGGCCACAATAACGGCCACGATCCTACTCCACTTCCTGCGACGGATACCGCGCGATTCTTCCATCCGCTGGCAAGTCGCGACAACAGACGCTGCTCCACTTTTCGCGGCAGGCCCCACGTGGCACACCCCGATGATTGCCACGGGTTCACCCCACTACTTTCTGCAACAAACTCCGCCTGACCCTGGGCAGCCCGTTGCCAGACGGTTACAGATGTCGCTATCAGGCTACCGCCCCCTCCGCCTATAAAAGGGGGCTCCAGATACGTTATTCAATAAGCTCTCATCTTTCATCTAAAAATTCTGCTAAATTCTCCGTTCGAGCACTCCATTCTTGTTGAGGCAGAGAACTAACTTGAGCATCGGAGGGTCTTGCCGGAGCAACCCCACCTCCGGTTTAGACTTCCTTTGTAGGTCCCGACGGTGACCGCGACTTCCTCGACTCTAGCTTCTTCGGCGCAAGCGGATTTTTGCACCAACACCGATCAAGAGAGTGCTGACCTATTTTAGCTAACCTACCAAATTTATTTTTTGAAAAGTATCATAAAACAACACGTCAACAGAGCTTCCATTATCAACTAATATTTTTTTTTACATCATATTTTGCTATTGTCATGAAAACGATAATAGCATCATTATGAGGAGTTTGAACTCTTTCGACATCATCATCAGAAAAAGAGATAGTATTATCTATGCACTGACATTTTGGAGAGCTTCCAGTCATTTCAGCTACCTTCTCAGCATCACTAAGATCGAAAATCATGTTGAAAACTCCAGCGGTAGGTCTATTAATGTTATTCTCATTGTCTGACTTCTGCCGCTGGTTAGTAGACTGATTAGTCTAATCTCGAACATACTTATTGAGTTGATCTTGATGTATCAGTGCCTCAATTTTATCTTTCAGTTGTCAGCATTTCTCAATATCATAACCATGATTCCGATGGTTGCGGCAGTACTTCTTTTTATTTCTTTTTGTTGGTGGAGCTCTTAAAAGGTTAGATCGACGAAGATATCCTTGGTCCTCGATCTTCATCAGTATCTGAGCTGGGGGGATAGACTAGAAAGTGTAGAAATCAAATCACTGAGGTGGACTTTCAGACTTCGAATTTTTTCAAGGTCGATCAGAGTTATTTTGTTGATTTTTGTGGTCTTCTTCCTGAGGCCACATTTTTTCACTTTTTTCTTTTCTGGCCTGATGGAGTATGCTTTCTTCTTCTTCAATTTGAGTATATTTTCGTACCCAGATGAGTATTTGCTTATAATTATCTGGATAGTTTTTATTAAGAGAGAAGATCAAGTGGTTGCTCTTGAGTCCCTGCTTTAGAGCTGCCATAGCAACGAACTCATGGAAGTTCTTGACTTCCAACGTAGCTGCATTGAAGCATATAGCATAATCTCTCAGAGATTCATCTTCTTGTTGCTTCACAGTAAAAAGACTATTAGTATTTTTTAAGTGAACTCTATTACTGTTGAAGTAGGTGATGAATAGTTTAGCTAACTATTTAAAAGAAGAGATAGATCCTGACTGAAGATCAGAAAATCATATTCTTACAGATTTTTTGAAGTTGATTGGGAAGATGATATAGAGTAGGGCATCAGACACCTCTTGTAGCCTCATAATGGCTCTAAAACCTTTTAGATGATCCAAAAGATCAGTGGAGCTGTCAAATGACTCCACAGTAGGCATCTTGAATCGAGGAGAAATTGATTCATTAAGAATTTGCTGAGAAAAGAGAGATCGTAGATGGATTCTTGTAGATTTTTTGAAGGTGATTAGGAAAGTGATACAGAGTAGGGCATCAAACACCCCTTGTAGGCTCATAATGGCTCTAAAACCTTTCAAATGATCCAAAGGATCAGTGGAGCCATCAAATAACTTCACAGTAGGCATCTTGAACCGAGGAGAAACCAATTCATCAAGAATTTATTGAGAAAAAGGAGATCGTAGATAGAAATCCCTTCCACCCCGTAAGCTTCCAATCTGAATCTCCATTTTTTTCTTAAGATCTTGGATCTTTTGTCTAAGACCTTTCACATTCAATTTTCTACTCAGAGTAAATGATTTTGTCCCCCATGATTGATCTGTGAGATCTAAAGCATGATTATGAGGAGGATCTTGAAGAATTTGTTGCTAGAAATAATGAGATTAAAACTATTTGAGGGATTACTTGTTGTTGCTCAGTGGTACGTTGAAGTTGTTGTACTACGGTAGTGAGGACCTGGACCTGCAGAGCCAGGAGACTAAACTGCTGTGGGTCAATAGTAATCGGTGGTTAAGTGACTTCTTGAGCATCTCCAGGAGAAAATGTAGTAGGTAGAGGATGAATTAGTACTTTTTTGTTCACCATTTTTTACTAAAAATTTTTAGATGCCCTTCCTCTAGCATCAATCTGTTACTGCAAGGCTCCAGAGGTGAGGTCAATAATGAATCGAGCTAGAGAGTTAAGGTTTAGTCGATCTGAACCACGAGCAAAACTTGCAAAAGAAGTCCTAAAATCATGGGGTGCCCTCTGATTTAGGACCTTCCGATATTTAAGTCAGCCGGAGCCTTGAGAACAGATAGTGAAAATGAAGAAGTAGAAAGCAAAAATTGAGAATTTGAGAGTAGAAAGAAGTGAAAAGAATTCTGATTTCTCAATGAAAAATTTAGTAGAGTTTTATCTCTATGAATTCAGACTTACCTTCTGAAGAGCATCCTGTCTCCCTTCATATAAAAAGAGCTCGCTTAAGCCTTAAGAAAAGTTTGTTAGGCTACCAAGCTGTTAAGATCTGTTAGGTCATTAGATTGTTAAATTATTATAACAGAATGACCAACTGTGTAGAGATCATGGGGCGGCTGTCCATATGGCGATGAGCTGGAATATAGCTGGAAGACAGTTATTGCTGAGCTGGATGACAACTGTCGAATAATCATCTATACTTTCAATAATACATCAGTAATAGATCGATGTGGAATAGTCGATATCGATAACCATCTGATCTGGGTGTCATGCCTTTGGTGTTAATAATCATGTCGGACGATAATCAAACTAAGAAGCAGCAGATCGGACATAAATCGAGATGGACGTCCCGCCTACTAATAGTTCTAGATTAAGCCAACTTAACAGATAGCACTAAAGATGTAGATCGGTCGTAGACCGATGTAATCTAAGAGTGCCATTAACTCAATAATATGCTGCCAAGTATCCCAATGATAATGAGGTCGAATAATATACACCAACAACTCCAATTGGAGAAAATAATCCAATGATTTTTATTGATTATAATTGAATAAATACAAAATAAAAATATTTATAGTGTCTTAACCCTAACAAGGATAGTTGAAAATTAAATAAAAGCTAAGAATATGAAACTGAACTAAAAATAGACTCCCAAACATAAAATAGCCCCGAACTAAAATGATGGATTTTGGGCATGAAACTGGAATGAACAGGTAAACTTGGTTCACAATCATAGGGCTCGGAATGAGCTTTCTGTTGATATATTATGGATCCTGTAACTCTTCATGGATCAAAAGTTGCAGTTGTTTGAAACTTAGATCTCCGTTTTGACGCTCCAATATATTTATTTAGGCTTTCACTTCTTTCTACGTCATTCCCTTCTACTTGAGAATAACTCATCCTTGAATTATCATCAACATGTGGACACAAAACCTCATCTTCTAATCTTCTAGATAGTAAAGATAAATATCAACAATATTAACGGGACATGGGCATCACCCTTCCTAATCTTCAAGCCCTTCTAATGGGGCCCAAGTCCTAACCAGTTTGATGGATCTATTTCAGCTTCACTTGCAAATGTATTTGTTGCATTGTTTTAAATTGCCGACTAGTAACCATACTAGAATCTGTTTATTTCTAATTGTCAGATTATAAAATCATATTGATAAAAGCTCAAAGAAAACAGAAATAGCTAATCCTATACCTTGTACGTGTGAACGGTTTAGTTTATAAAGTTGTCGAAAGTTCTTAAATTATTACTAACACCTTTAATTTGAGCCCTGCTCAATAAATTGGACGGTTATTTTGACGAGGGACCAAGATCGAGATTAACCACTATCTCCATTTATTTTAGCCAACATGGGAAAAGAAAATATGAAAAGATCTCAGATTTTCCATGATCTCATCCAATATTTTAAAACAGAGATATTGAAACTTTGGTGGATATAATTAATCCACGATTACCAATTAATCTAAGATATTAATTTTATAACTTCTTCAAAATATCTATCTAAGAAATAAAAAAGATACTAGAAAATATTTATTGATATTTCGACATCGTATTGATGGATGCCCGATAGCGATACAAACCGAGATTTTACGAAAAAGATCTTGACCCAAACAATAAAATTGCGGAGGCCAGCTCATATCATCCGTACCCGGCACGCCAACGTAACAGTCGGTTTAGGCAAATTGGGTAAATGCAAGCATTTCTACTGGGCTTAGAAAATGGAGTTACTCATGATGTCATCTCAGGTAAAGGTTTAGGTTTCCAGCAACACTTTCCAAGTTAATTTAAGCCTTGGGTCAATTACACCACAACGACTAGAAGTCCTCCTGGTCAACCTTCAAAGTCTCCCACTAAGAAACAAGGGGTTTACAAGTGGCTTCTTTTCCCTTTTTTTCTTCTTCCTTTTCCTTTTTTTTTTTTTATTATTTTTAGATACAGTTTACAAGTGGCTATATAACAAGCTGCTTCCACTAGAATAAGTCACCATCAGCAGTGGTTAATTGCTGAAATATTTGGTTGGAGAGTAACTCATGAATCTCCCAAGGTGTTACCAAATAACAGAAGGATGCTATCAAAATGCAGTTTAATCTTAGCTCTTGATTGGATCAGATTTGCATCTGAGAAAAAGGATCAGGTCAGCATTGTTTTTAATTTAATAGACTTCTACACTTCATTGATACATCCAAGCATCTTTGTGTTTTTATTTGTTTTTCTTCTTGCAATTCTGATTGCAATCCTGATTGTTACTGGCTAATTCTCTCAAGCGGATGAGCAAAAATCAGGTGTTCATTCCTGGACATCCTTTATAGGTACTCGAGGAGATGTGCCAACCAAGCTATTATTTATGCAATGCATTTTTTTTTCCTAAAAACAAATATTATCACATATCTCAGTATAAAATATTTTAAAATTCCAATTTTCAGTAGCCACTCCACTTTTTCAAACAGTCATGTATCACCACATCTCAGACCTCTATCATGCACAATCTTGGAAGTTAAATTAAGATAAGTTTGGTTGTTTAGAAACTTCGGAAAAGAAAATTAAAACATTTATCAATGAAAGAAAAATATATAGTTAAAATTATTTTTTTTTCATTTGTTTAGATTTCCCACCATTCAATTAGCTAGAAATTCAAGGGTTTTTTCAAAAAAAAAAAACTTAACTTTTCAATCTTTTTCCAAACTATCAACATAACCTACAAAGACGTTTGGCCTTTCTCCTCCAATCTAAATCTATAAAAAGCCTAACAACGAACTAAACATGAGTCCACTACGAGTACATCTGGCTCCCTTACCACCTCAAACAAACAAGCAAAGAGTTCATATAAAGTGAGCTCACAGGTGTATCTATCCCACCAGAATTCAATATGGCCCCAATCTTTTATAATTTGTGTTATGTTATAGAAAGATAGTTTTGAAATTGAGAAATAATTTCTTTTAATTCCATCTATCCTTTTACTCTTTTTTTGATCGAGTATCTTTTTTCTCTTCAAAACTTCCTTCACTTAACCCTAAAATATTCCAAAAAATTGACCTTATACATCCTTACTTGCAAAATAACATATTAAGGAGAAGAGTGCCTGTAGCTGTTAAGTTGCGGGGGGATCAAGAAATTAGGTCTTGTTTGTGTCTTTTCAAGGATTTAGGGGTGCTTTGTAACTCAGGAAGTAAGATTATGATTAAGAGCATCTAGTGTCAAGTTGAGAGCTTACCATAGGGCATTGGAAGCCCAGAGATAATCTTTTTAGTTGTTGGTTTCCTTGCTTCTCAATCAATTTTTTTGTATTCTACCTTTTTTTTATTTTTTTAATGTTAGCAAATTAAGCCTTTTTTCCTAGCAAAAAAAATCAATAATTTATTTTTTAAGTAAGATCATATATAGAAAGAATTTTAACTTTTGTGTTAAAAGTTTCTTATTAATCACTTTTCTTTTCCTCTTTAAATCAAATTTTAAATTTAGTTGAGAGTTTCTATCAAAAATGACCGTCCGTTTTAGCGCATGCACCAATCGTCTTACAAGCAAGGTTTTAAATCTCCTAGAATATGATTATTCTGATTTTTTTCATGAAATAGAACATACCATCATCCTATCCCATTTTTGATATTTAGGAAAGAGGTTGTCTCAAAATGTCCCGATCAGGATACTAAAGTACTAGCGAAAGGATCTTATTTTGACACATCAGATGGTACCCTATTTCGATATCCTATGAGATGTATCGTTGGATCTGAATTCTTATAAGCTAATACTTTATAATGTCTCATGGTTGTTCACGGATGGTCGAAGGTCTTTCTTATCTATTATATCATGTTTTTATTAAGGAATAATGCCCTTATGCCCGTTGAGCTCCTTGTACACTCACATCCAAAAAAATGAAAAATTCTTGTGTAGACTTAGTCTACGATAAATGCTGTAGACTAAGCTAATAAAAATAAAGATCAAAACCGTATATTGGTTGATGGATGGTTGGAAGTTGCATTTCATTGATTACCCTATTGATTTCATTGGTTATTCCATTGATTACGATCTCAACTCAACTTCTAGCCATCCATTAACCAAAATATCGCTCTGATCTTTATTTTTATTAGCTTAATCTATAGCATTTATTGTAGGCTAAGTACACAGAAATTTCTCCAAAAAAAAAAAAAAAAAAAGTGTACATCGATTTAGAAATTGTGTATGAAGTGCATTATTGAAGACATTGCAACCTTCTGCCAACCGAAAAAAAGAAACATTGCAACCCCTCCATACTCTCCAAGTCCTCTTCTCTACGCTCTGCTACTTGAATACTCTATTGCTTCACCATCGTTGACTGCCTCGCCCCATCTAGTTTGCCACCCCTTCCAGTGCCTTTTCACATCAGCATCTCCCATCTCAACATCAGCTTCGCCATGTCTGAGGTCGAACTCTTTGGTGACCTCATTTCTCCACTGTTCCTCTCTCCCCCAAGGAACTCTCAGAAGCCTTCAAAGATCACATCTTTCCTCTCCAGATTAAAACATCTAAAGAAATTGAGGCCGAATTACAGGCTCCAATGATTGGACCATAAAGTGGGGAATATGTATTAGCCACTGTTTAGGCATTGAACTGTTGGTCTAACAAACAATTTTACTTAGTCAGTAATAGACAAAACTCAAAAGCTAATGAACCATGAAATCTGTGCTCGAGCTTTGGAGATCCATTTATGTGTTTTTACCATTAGTCTAGTTATGGCTAAGGTGTTGACAAAACTTGAAGACTTATGTCATAAATCTTCTTTAACTTGAAGAAATGCTAATTTGCTTGGCCTCCCTACAGACTGCAGTATCTATTTGAAGTTGGGCATCATAGTTTCTCTTCCATAAAAGGCCAATGGAACTTCATCAGATATTGAGATCTGGGTTCTCCTTGTTAGTATTCCTCTGGGCCGCTTCAAGCTCGCATCAAATTTATACCGTCAAAGCCATCTTGTTAGGAAATGAGAGTGACCATCTAGCACTACTTGCTTTCAAGGATCAAATAACTCATGATCATTTGGGAGCTCTGAGCTCGTGGAATGACACAGTCCATTTCTGCAAGTGGGAGGGGATCACATGCAGCAAGAAGCACCAACAAAGGGTCACTGCCTTGGAACTCAGGTCATGGGGACTAGGAGGCTCCCTTCCTCCTTCCATCGGAAACCTCACCTTCCTTCAGAAACTCATCCTGGACAACAATAATTTCAACAACAAGATCCCACCCGAGCTAGGCCGTTTGCGCCGGCTGAAATATCTCAACCTCAGTGGCAATTCATTCCAAGGGGCCTTCCCCATGAACCTGACCCACTGCTCCAAACTAAGAACTCTCAGCTTGTTTAGCAACCAACTTGTGGGCAATGTACCAGTTGAGATTGACTCCCTTTCGACACTTAATGTGCTATATCTCGGGAACAACAGCTTTACTGGTGTTATTCCATCTTCTATTGGTAATCTATCATTGCTCTTAGGATTCTCTGTCACACTAAATCATCTTACAGGAAGCATCCCTGAAGATGTTAGCCGCCTCACAATGTTGGTGCTTTTTGAAGTATCTGCCAATAATTTCACTGGAACGATTCCTAGCCAACTTTTCAATATCTCATCACTGCATTACTTGATTGCGTCAGTTAATACTCTGCATGGGCAACTTCCACCTAACATGGGCATCAGCCTCCCAAATCTCCGATTGATTTTTCTGGGTGATAACCAGTTTTATGGACCCATTCCAGCTTCACTGACAAATGCCTCCGGACTTCAAAACATTGACATTGGTCAAAACAACTTTAGTGGCAAGGTGCCATCAGATTTAGGAAGGCTACCACAACTCTACTATCTGAATATGGAGGAAAATCAACTGAAAGCAAGAGATGTCGACGATTGGAAGTTTATGGACTCTTTGGCAAATTGTAGCAATTTACAACTTTTGGCACTCTATGGCAACAAGCTGGAAGGCATATTACCCAACTCACTAGTGAATCTCTCTTCACAGATCCAAACACTGGCAATGGGAGCAAACCAGATTTCAGGGAATATCCCTCATGGAATTGAAAACCTAGCTAATCTGAATCAACTTACTTTAGAAGATAATCTTCTCATTGGTAGTATTCCAGAAAGTATTGGGAAGCTTGCAAGGCTAGAGTTGTTTGGCTTGTCTGGAAACAAGCTTACAGGACAGATACCATCCTCTGTTGGTAATCTCACTTACATGAAAAGACTATTTTTGTTCAATAATTACCTAGAGGGATCCATACCTCGAAGCCTTGGAAACCTCCAACACCTATTTCTCCTAGACCTTTCTCACAATCATCTTACTGGCACCATACCCAAAGAAATTATAAGCCTCTCCTCCCTATCAGTGTATCTTGATTTATCGGATAATTCGTTAGTCGGATCCCTCCCCCAGGAAATTGGTGCCTTGAAGAATCTAGGATCACTCCATGTTTCTAGGAACATGTTGTCGGGTAATATTCCTAGCACACTGGGGAATTGTGAGATCTTGGAGATCTTAGAGATGAACAACAACTTATTTCAAGGGATAATTCCTCAAGCCTTGAGCAACATTAAAGGGCTTCAACAACTTGATCTCTCATACAACAACTTAACAGGGTCCATTCCAGCATTCCTGGAGGACTTGAACCTATTGGAGTACCTAAATCTATCTTTCAACCAATTGGAGGGAGAAGTGCCAATAAGGGGGGTCTTCAAAAATGCAACTCAGGTTACAATCAATGGAAATGATAAACTCTGTGGAGGGATACCAGAATTACACTTGCCTGCATGCCAAGTAACACCATCTAGAAAGAGAAGGCAACATCTAATGCTGAAAGTAGTGATCTCAATAGGAAGTTCAGTTCTGTGTTTGGTCCTCCTATTCTCCATTGTCATTTTTCAGAAAAAACAAAGTTTAAGAAAGAATGCTGGCACTGCACCTCCTCTAGAGGATCAGTTCCCTAGAGTTTCTTATACTGAACTAGTTAGAGCAACAGATGGCTTCTCTTCCACCAATCTTATCGGTAAGGGAGGATATGGTTCTGTATATAAAGGTGTTTTGGGTGCCTGCCAAACGATTGTCGCTGTGAAGGTTTTCAACCTGCAAAATCAAGGAGCTTCGAAGAGCTTTATAGCTGAATGTGAGGCATTGAGAAGTATCCGACATCGAAATCTTGTCAAGATCCTAACTTCCTGCTCACTGGTTGATTTCAGAGGCAATGATTTCAAAGCTTTGATTTTTGAGTTCATTCCTAATGGAAGTCTAGAGAAATGGTTGCATCCAGAATCAGATGGGCACAATCATTCAGAAAGTCTAAGCCTACTTCAACGGTTAAATATAGCAATTGACGTTGCTATCGCAATGGATTATCTTCACAATGACTGTCAGCCACCAATCATCCATTGTGACCTAAAGCCTAGCAATGTACTTCTTGATAATGAGTTGGTTGCTCATGTGGGGGACTTTGGGCTTGCAAGATTTATTTCCAAAGCAACAGAAAGCTCCTCGACGGGCATGAGTAGCTCAGTTCGGATAAGGGGATCAATCGGATACATAGCCCCAGGTACATTTTATTTTTATCTTTCATGTCTTAGTTCCCAGCTGTTTGATTGAAGATATGTTATGCCTAATTTGTTTTTCCTTCTCATTTCTTTTTCTTGTTGTGGATTTGAGATAATTGTTGAACTAGCATACATTGCTTAATCACTTAAACTTTTAAATTTCAGAGTATGGGGCAGGTGGTAAAGCATCTCGTTTCGGGGATGTGTATAGCTATGGGATCCTTCTCCTAGAGATGCTGACTGGAAAGAGCCCTATCAATAATATGTTCAAGGATGGCCTAAGCCTTCAGAAGTTCGTAGAGATGGCTTTTCCTAATAAAGTCATAGAGATTGTAGATCCGCTAATGCCGCTTGTGGAAGACAGGAGCAAGGGTCATGAATGCTTGGTGTCCATGGCAAGAATTGGTCTTTGTTGCTCAAATCAATCAGCAAGGGAAAGAATGAACATAAGTGATGTCGCTACCAAGATGCATGCAATTAGGGACACCTACCTTGGGGCTAGAAATTATTAGAAGATTTGATAAAGCTCAAATTGAACGTTAAAGCTTTTCTTTCATCAATAAATTGTGAAGTCATAAGTAGTAGCATTTTAAAAGTGTTTAAAGTTTTGTAGGACTTAATATTGTGATTCTGACGCATCATCACTCACCAATTTTCTTTTTTCTCTTATAATAATTGGAGCTGCTTTTTGATATATAATCATCTCTTTATGAACAATAGCAAGAAAAGATATGTAGACATGGCTCATTTTTGAAAATGTAATGAAAGGTCTAATTACTGAAAATAAAAATCTAAACCAATATGTAAGTTTTGGATTTTTTGCAATTGAATCACAAGCTTCTTCAATCCACCCTGCTCTTCAAATGTAGCATTTCCCTTTCCAATTCTTGATTTCTTTTTTCCTCCAATGTTTTCTCATCAGAGTCTTGTAATCCATATTTAGATAGCACAATTCATTTTCTAAACAATATTTTTTCTCAATCTTCCTTCCTCCTTGAAGTTAGCAATTTCAGCATGAATCAAACCGATCTCTGAAATCTGAGTGTCGAACACATCTATATCCATTTCAAGACAAGGATTAATCCTGTCCACCATACAGCACCCTTACCACCATCTAAAAAGAGTTAACTGATTGAGTTTACCTTCATTCTATACAAAAGTATTATGGGTATTAGCATCTAAATAGAGATATTGCTCAAAGTCTAAGAGGAATTCTACCAAATGTATGCATTGCAATGCGAACCTTGAGTAATGTAACCAGACAGAACAAAATTTTTGTATGACTATAAAAATATCATATGGTTGTCAAAGAATTGCCAAAATAGTACAGAAATGAAAATAAAAGGAGAGGGAGAGGAGGACAGAGCTTAAGATTGCTAACCTTCATTATGAAAAAGAAAAAAAATATATCTTGAAGTGGTCCATGACAACACGGCCCTTCCACTAATTTGAGAGATGCAATCGTGCTAGAATTGCCCTCTATCTAAATGGGATCAGCACTCGATGCCCACTTCTTAGGCACAAGAGAGAAACCAGGCTCCGATCAACCCACCACCACAAATCATAGGTAATGACTCCATTTGAGAATCCATCTTTATAGAGAAAATTTTAAGATGCTAAGTCCACTGGATGTTCATGAAATTGTTCTACATTTCATTTCACTATTTACTTTTTTTCCTGAGAATGTGGGTATATGCACCCACATCTTAATCTTATTATTTATCACACTTGTGTAAATCTTTGTTCTATTTTAAGGGACAGGGGGGAATTAGAGGGACATCGCAATTAGAACATTAATAAACCCACACTGCATCATTTTTATTAGTCAACTTGGGACTATGACAATTTTCCCCTACCCAATCTCTCGACAAAAGGATATATATCCATGGCCTAGGTTCTACTCAACCCTATCGAATCCTTATTGACCCTTGTATTCCTTAGTGAGGGGCCCATATGACTAATAAAAACTACGACATATAATGGTCCTAGCTCCAATACCAATTATTACGGACTCACAACCCAAAAGCTTAAGATGTTGGGAAGAGGATCAGCCCAAGCTAATAAATTTATGCAACACCTCTTTTATTAATTCATATAAGATTATGACAAAAGGCATTCAAAATGATTGGGTCTCTTGTCAATAGGTCTTTGGCCAAACATCTACTATTTCATCCCTCGACTGATAGCTGTTAACAATCTTTCTCCGATGGTTGGTAAATTAGCCAAGTTGTCAGTGAGGTAATCTATGTATACGTGAAAGAATTTGAAGTCTGATAGACTATCAGCCATGTCCCAAACATCTTGCAAGTAGGTGTGGTTAGTCTACAATCTTTGTTGATTGATCCATGCAACAATAATCTGCTAGAATTACCCAAAGCTAAGATGCACATTTGAAATTCAAAATGAAATTTGAATTTTTGCCATAGCAATACTTATGAGCTTAGTGTCTGGCTCCACACTCTGAAGTGAGATTCCATCCTCTCTCAGCAATCTCTCTCATTTGAGTCTTTTTCTCTTTGAAGAAATTGCTGGCTTCATGTTTAGTAGAACTCTAAATATATATGCATATATATATACACATACACACATACACCTAGCTATACTTGAGTGGATCTCCACTTAGATCCGGTTGGTTTGTGTTAGATGATGGAGATCTTACATTGATGATCCGATCTATTAGATGTGATTTAGTAGCTGTAAACTGCTAACGCACCAAAAATCATATGATTTAGAGATTTCTAATCTATGCATTAAGTGATTAAAATATTGAACAATTAAAATAAAATTAAATTATATATATATATATATATATATATATATATATATATATATATATATATATATATATATGAATCACTTAATGCATTGGCTAACAGTCTCTAAATCATATGATGTTCAATGTGTAAGTTGTTTAGACAATAGATCATATCCTAAGATTCGAATTGGTCATATAGGATCTGTTGCTGCACCTCTCCAACTTGATGATGTGGCGAGAGCGGTCAGACTGAACGGTGCTAGCTCTTACCACGCTGGAATAGCTAGTTTATGATCGAAGCACCACGAATCTGCAAGGAAAGTCCATGAATACTGGAGAAGGTGGAAAGTTCTCCTATAAGGGATCCTTCAATGGTTAAGTCAATATCGATCAGAGAAGGAGAATAGTAAAAAAAAGAGGTAGTGAGAATGCGAGAGAGGGAGAGAGAGAGAACCCCCTGTAGCATCGGTCTGTGCCCCTTTTATTAGGGGAGGTCTGTCAGGTAATTGGTCACCGTGGCTATCAGAGCTAAAGTAGTGGATGTCAGCTGGTCCTAATAGAACCAGCTTTCCATGAGTAAGAAAAGTCGCCAACACCATCAACCGTCAGACCAGAACATTCCATGCACTAGAGGTCTTTCGGAGTCTCGATGTGGCTCGTGGAGGACTGGACGGAGATCGAGTAAGATCGGCGGTTGCCCGACAATGTAGGTCTCACCAAGCTGCCGATCTTTCTTAAATGGTCGGATAAGAGCTAAAGCCTGTAGGGCTATTGAGAGGCCATGTGATGTTGTTTGGATCACACGGTCTAGGCTGCTTGATCATGATGCCATGCACTCACCACATCATCGCATATCGGACACGTCATCAAATGGATAGAATATGATCCAATGAGATCCGCATCATCCGAACTAGATCCGGTCATATCTAAATGAAAATCCACTGGAGTATAGCCAAATCTCTCTCTCTCTCTCTCTGTGCACGCGTTTGCATGTGTACCTTCTAATGTTTCATTTGATGACTAGTAATCGTTGACCCAATTGATTGGCATCTTCCTGTCCAAGTAAGTGGCCTCATAAACTCTCCCTAGAAATATGCTACAAGTCCAAATTAACAAAAAGACCTCCTCCAAAAATTAATATATGATTAATTACTGGAATTCCACGCCTCCAGCCACCATGATTTCTATGTTATAAAAAAACTCCTACATTGTTTTTGGTAAAAAGACAACTCCTACATTAGAAAGCACATAGCGACAATAATTAATAATAAGTCTTCTCCTTTTGTCGTCCTTAAATGGAAACAAAAGCCAACAAAGAATGCTTCCAATGTGCCTCCTTTGGAGGACTAATTCCCTAGAGTTTACCAGATAAAGCAACCGATATCTTCTCTTCTACCAATTTCATTGGCAAGGGAGGGTACGCTT
Source organism: Elaeis guineensis (assembly GCF_000442705.2). Taxonomy (NCBI): domain Eukaryota; kingdom Viridiplantae; phylum Streptophyta; class Magnoliopsida; order Arecales; family Arecaceae; genus Elaeis; species Elaeis guineensis. The sequence continues at coordinate 57,501,412 of NC_026007.2, read as the reverse complement.
CCGTGTGCAAAGGCACTTTGGGCCCTCGCCAAGTTGCTGCAAAAGGTTTTCCATGTTGAAAATCTAGGGGCTTAGAGGAGCTTTATAGCTGAATGTGAGGCATTAAGAATCATCCGATACTGTAATCTTGTCAAGATCTTGGCCTCCTGCTTCATAGTTGATTTCAGAGGCAATGATTTTGAAGATCTGGTTTTTGAGTTGACTCCTGATGGAAGTCTAGAGAAATTGTTACATCAAGCATTCAATAGGAATCCTCATTTGGAGAGGGTAAGCCTACTTCAAAGGTTAAATATGGCGGTTGATGTCACTGATGCGATGGATTATTCTCATAAGAGTTGTCAGCCGTCAGTAGTTCATTGTGATTTGAAGCTTAGTAATGTACTACTTGATAATGAGATACATGCTAATCATACACTAATTGTATGGAGTCTAGAGCATGGACCAGGTGGTCAGGTGTCTACTTCTGGGGATGTGTAATGGACTCCTTAGAGGTGCTTACCAAAAGGAGACTAGTTGAAAATATGTTCAAAGATAGCCTAAATCTTCGGAAGTCTATTGAGATGGCTTTCCTGATGGAGTCACGGAGATTGGGGATCCCACCAATGCCACCCAGAGAAGATGAGCTCAAACCTCATGATTGCCTAGTATCCATGGCAAATATCAACCTCTCATGCTCCAATCATTCAGCGGGGGAAAGAATGAACATGGGTAATGCTGCTGCGATGATGCATGCAATTAGGGATGGCTACATTAAAGCTGGAGTTTCATAGAAGATCTGATAATGGTTTATGTAACAACTCAAGACTTTATCTAAAAAAATTAGTCGAAAGGTATTATTTGGATTCTTAGATCCTATATAAGTATTCAAGATCTTTCTAGCGAATAACTAATCTGAAATTAAATACACATCTGCACGATTCCTCACATGCTCTCTCTATTTAAACCTTAGCATTCTCGTTAGACTAAGCATCCAAATTCATGTATTCATTCATAAATACCATGACTGGTCCATGATCAGTCCAATAAATTTATACTACAGTATCTCTTAGTCCACATGAGTTATGAGCTGGGTCCACTCTGATACCATTTGTAATAATCCAGGATCTCACTCAAAAAGATAAATCGGAAGGTATTATTTGGGTTCCTTGATTCTGCATAAATATCGAAGATTTTTTTAGTAAATAATTAATGTGGGACTAAATATATACATGCATGGGTCCTCACAGCTTATCTCATCTTTATTAAATGTCAGTCCTCAAGAATTGATGTCAGTCAATTCCTATACCAATGGTAAACCTACATGAAGCTTAAGTTGTGAGTTCATTGTAAAACATAAATGCGAAATTTTTTGTACACTGCTCACGGTGTAGAAAATCTGACGTGGAGCACACCTCTTTGTCCTATTGGACCACATGGTCACCAATTTTCAACGTACATTTAATATCCATTTAATATCCGTGGTTCTACTTTTTCGTTTAAAATTTTCAATGATAAAAATACCCCTTCTCTTCCAAACAAATTATGACATCCTGTGCTAATATTATGGCATCCTACGTTGAAATTATCACTTTCTGCACAGGATGTCATAATTTTTTCATAGAATGTCATAAAGAAGGTAGGATATTTTTGTCGGATCAAGACGGGCCCATAATTTTTCAGTGATGAAAATATCCTTCCCTCTTTATGATATCTTGTGAAAAAATTATCGCATCCTATGCAGAAAGTCATAATTTTAACACAAGATGCCATAATATCAGCATAAGATGTCATAATTTTTTCAAAAAGAAATAAATATTTTCATCATTCAAAATTTTAAATAAAAAAGTAGAACTGCAGACATTAAATGTGCGTTGGAAAGCGATGGCTACATGATCCACAGGACAAAGCAGTGCACTCCACATCAGATTTTCTACACCACAGATGGTACGTAAAGAATTTCTCAAACACAAGCACTCCCGTGGCATTTGTTACCGTAACAATGAAAGTTGTTATTTCGCATGCATTTGTATTACCCCATCAATAATAGCAAGAAAAGATATCTAATTCTAGTGGATATAAAAAAGAAACAATAACAAGCAATCCAACTGTTGTTGTCTGCATTGCCATGTCAGACTTGAATTTTTATCAAGCCATAACCAAGGGTCATGTATAGCTATACAAATGTATTATGATTGGTTTGCATCGAGAACAACCATCTTTTATGATAGCTACATTAGTATTCTTTTATTTCTAATTTTCTAGGCTAAAATCAGAATGAACCCCACCATCTTTGATGACCGTTGGGATTATTGTCATTGTGCTCACACAAAATCTTGGCTAAATTTTTAAGTTTCTCCTGCATAAGGTGCTCTCAGGGATTCAAAACAAAAGTAGCACATAACTTTCCTTCTCAGGGTGCTCTACTGATAGCTTAGCAGAGCATTCTCTGCAATCTCCTACGTCATTTAATCAGTCAAAAAGTAAGATGTTGCATGGATATGAGGCTAAATGCATGTCAGTGTGACAAGTTTTTGAGGACCACGTGAATCATGAACTTTGTGTGATCATGTGGCTTCATTTGGAAATTGAAGTGCTGTGATCAAGTGGTTTGTAAATGCATAAGGTATTAAACACATCAAATATAAGATGAAAATACCAATAGTAGGATAAAAAGAATTGTGATGTTCTATCCATCTTTCATGAAAGAAATGACACCTTAAATGAGTGGATATTAACGAGACTGTGCTTAAGAGGCTAGATTTCAGGTAGATGGTACAAGGGCACTGCAGATAGTTCATGCAATTCTTTGAGATACTTTGTGAAGGAAAACACAGGAGGTTCTCCTGTTTCCTCCAAGTTCAACAGGTTTTTGACTTGGGAGATACTGAAGACTATTGAAATAACACTTGAGAGACAATTTTACACAGTATTGCAACAAAGTTCTCCAAAAGAATTATTAGCAGGAACCAGAGGCAATTGTCATACAATTAGCAACAAAAGCTCAATACAGGGTCTTAGAACTGCTCAGCCTGAGGCAATCATATATAAGCAAACCTTGTAGGTCATGTGCCTTCTCTGCAGTGACCAAAAAGCCTAGCAGCCATGGTAGAAAGTGCTAAATTTTAAGTCCCTACAAGCCCTTGACTGCGAGAAGTTTTCTTCTTATCCTTGACCACCTTGTGAAGCACTTTAGTTTCATCTTCCCCTTCCTTCCTATTTTCAATCCTTGCAAAGACTGGCTTAGGATCTGCCATTTTCTGACCTGCTTTCATCCCTCCCCATTTGGTATCACTCTACATGATGAAGACAACAAGATAATCATCAAGATAAGTATCAATTGAAATGTGTAAAATTAAGAAAATTGGCTGATGCCAACCAGGCACACCCAGGACAAAATCCTAAAATTTGATGCAAGAACGTGTCAAGACTCAAGAGCATCATGCATACCAATGCACTCAAGAAACAGCAAAAAAAAAAAAAAAAATCTGAAGATGAATATTGATCTATATTTATTAGTACCACTATTTCCTAAGGTACTACACTAAATAGGAGGACTCAAGAATGCATGAAAAGTTCCAAGAAGCTATGTTCCTTCATGCACAAGGCTTCTCAGAAGCATACCACTATGTGACAAAGAAGATGCATAAAGAGTTGGAAGTACCCAGGTCACTGCTTCAAACTGATCCTCTGAAAACCCAAGTTGTGTGTATATTCTCAAACATAGGCTTGGTGTGATTGGACATAAAGCAATTGCAATAATCCTCATTGCCTCCAATATAATTACAAGGTCCTGCATATAAATGAAAAATGAAATGATTAGCAACTATAACCTTGCATTTCCCACCAATCCTTAAAATGTATGAGCACAAATTCATTGATCTTGACATGGAAGATGTTCATAGCCAAGGTTGTCAGAGAGAAGCATAAAATAAGTAATGCGATGAACTTGTGAAAAGATTCGCCGCCAAAGAGTGCTAATTTTTGTCATATCAATTAAAACATTAATAGCTTATAAAAAAGCCATTGTGTCTGTTCGCCGAGTTGAGGTGATGTCCTTTTCTGTATCCAAAACAAAAGCTTAGACACAAGCATAAAATTACTGTTCAATTTTACCAGTTCTACATATCAAGTACTAGAATTTGTCTAAGGGTCCAAACATCCGACACTTCTCTAGATAAACATTGTTGGAAAATGTCAGGCCTTCTGTTGTAATTTGTAGCAGTTGGCTTAGTTATGTTGAGACGTGCACAAATTAAAATAACAAACCTCTAAACCGCAAATATTGTGATTGACTTTAGCCAACACATCTCTTACTATATTTAATGGAAACTCCTGAACAACCATCGATCGTCCAAGCAATAAGTTCACTTCTTCTCATCATCATTTTCTCTCCGTTCTTCTCATGTACAATAGAATCTCAAAATTTCCACCACTCTTTGATTTTAAAGTCCCTTTTGGATATGGATGCATCGATAGAACAGTATTCCTCTTTCTTGATAAGTCCTATTAGCATGACTTGTATGTGTTGAAAGAGAGAGATTTATCAAATTAAATAAGTAATCAATCTATCCAAACATTCATCAATTGTAGTACAACTTATTTTCATGGCACAAATCCATATAATCATCATGTGCATGCCACATGCTAATATACTAGTTGCCTAGAATATCAAGGACATCATAGATTCAATCATGTCAATTGAGCCAGTCATTTAGAGGAGTATTTATTAAATTAACCAAAATATCAGGAAAAAGGGACACCACCAATCTAGCAAAAATGAAACACAGATTATATCAAGCATTTCTACTTCTTAGCTCTGGTTCTTGATTTTCTCATAATTTAGGGATTTATTATATGGAGCAGTTTTAGAAAACCATATTGAGTTGAATAAATTTGCTGTATATCACAGTTATGGGTATAGGCCATATTATGGAGGATCTAGAATCAATATGTTAGGTTTGAGACAGGTTCTTGGGCTCATATATTGATCTAGGAGGATCACCAACCACTATGGACCACTCTGACCACTTTGGATACATCTAAATTGGATCCAAAATCAAGATCCACCACATCAAAAGCCAAATTGCATGCCCAAACTTATGAAGGCCATAACTATATGACATCCAATCAAGGTCCTCTTTTTCTTTAAGTTAGGCAGCTTTTTGTGATCTATGACCCTGCAGCGCCCTTAAAGGCTTCGAGGCATGCGGTGATAGATGCCATACGCTAATGTTTGGGCCTCAAAATGGACCAATGAAGACAAAAGTTTCCTTTTTAGCCAAGATTTTGACCGAATATAACTCTAAATCCGGGAGGCAAAGCAATTGAAGATAACGTTGATGTAAAAGTCGAAATCTAGCTCCAGGAAAAATTTAAATTTTCATGATTATTTCCACTAATCATGACTATTTTGGAAAAGTGATGATCTCCTCCAACTAGAAGAGAAATCCAATCCAGATTTATAAGGATGCATCTAACTAGTACAAACAACGGGACTGCAATCAATTCAATTGTGCAATTAATGATAGAAAAAGGACCTAAAACCCTACTTCCAAAATTCCCTTATTTTTCCTTATTCTTTTCAGAGATTCACGTTGACTGGGTTGAAGGAATTCCTTCTTTCTCCCCGATTGGATCATACATGCATACATACATATACATATATACATATAGTCAAATGTACTTGTATGAAATTATTTCAAAGAGCACAAAAAGAAGTTGTTGCAGTTCTTCATTTTCTTTTCTTTCCTTTGATCTATATATTTGATCATATTCGAAACCTGAACTAACAAAATATAAGATGCTCAAGGAGATTTTCAAGGTACATAGCGACCCATTAAACTTGCATTATGTTGAAATCCTCAGTAACGCCTGTTTAAAGATTTTATGCTAGTAGCTACCAGCAGTAAGAGTCATGACAGTTACATAATTGTCAAAGGAATGAAAAAAGGCAAAACGGATCCCTAGCTCCTCATCCAATTTGACTAAATCTAAAATCAAATGAATCTGCTAGGCAATTTGGATAAAGGTTTAACAGTTTAGGGTACTTTATAAGAACGTGAGCAGGTTATAGATAAAACCAAGGGATCTTAGTATAACAGTCTAATCAAAGCCAAATCCCACAACCAAACTAACCAATTCTACCCCTGTATGTTAGTTCAGCTCTACAAAACAGTGTCTTTTATCCATGCAGCTGTTCAGTTTCTTCTAGTTCACTCATTGCTCACTCCACTCTCTCCAAAAGAAAAATGCATCCAAAGCCCACCACAACATCCTGATCACTATAGTTTTCTGTTTTTGCTCACGATTTTCAACTCAAGCAACTTCACAAAATTAGGACACCTTTTATAAACTAAAGATCTTCGCTTACCTTCTTCCTATGATCATCTTTTGTTGGGTTATATGGCTACAACCACCTTTTATAAACCAAAGATCTTCGCTTACCTTCTTCCTATGATCATCTTTTGTTGGGTTATATGGCTACAATGCAGCCATGGTTTCACCGACAAATAAAGCTCCATGGAGGTGATGAAGCATAATGCAACCAATCTTTATTCCTCCTTGGACTGGGCCATTTCAGTTTTTCAGAAGAAGAAAATTGGCCACTGTTTCCACAGCAGACTGCCACCTAATACAGATTGCTTCGAGGAGACATGTTGTTGACCAAGAACCTTATGTAATGGGTCAAGGGATCTGGCTCATTCTAGCTTAGACTTTTGTCTGAAATATTTTAAGGAATTTTTTTGAGTAGTTTTGCTTTCTTTTGAGAGTTCTTTGTAAGGTAGACCTACTTATTTAAGGTGCATCCAGTCTCTAGAACCCCTCAGGGCTTGTTTGGATATTCCTGTAGGACTGGACTGAAAATCCTACAGGAATCAGGCCTGGCCTGTCAAGCACCTATCTTCCAAACTATATGCATACATGATGTCTAATATTATAAAATATGAAACCTGGCCCAGCCCATGTCAACTGAACCTCTTCCAGTCCATTCCTATAGGGTGGAAAAAAAGACCTGGTGAGATCATCTTTTTCTCCCTATAGGATTTGGGCCAGCCCACTCTTAAAAAAATTCCTTGAATATTGTGAAATGGGCTTTGTCTGGCCTGTATTCTTATGAATCCTGTTGGATTGCACAGGATTATCCAAACAGGCCCTCAGTTATAAAGATCTACCCTCTATCTACTTTTAATTGATCAGTGGAATACCACCTTTCTTATAATATTAAAAGAAAAATTTATTTTTGGTACATAATGAGGATGGAGTAATATTCAGAGGACATAAGGCAATTAAGAAATTTTTTTTTTTCTGATATTTGCTCTTTCCCAAGATCTTTGATTTGCATTTCAGAAAATTCATTGGGTGCGAGATTAACATTATAGCAAAGAAAGAACTAGAGAAGCTCAAAAATGATGAACAAACAGTAAAACTAAGATACAGTCAGTTTCAAAGATTACCTTTGCAGCCATATCAGAACTAGCACCCCCTTGCTTAAAACCAGACCATGGAGAACGTTCATCCATATATGAATTACCAGCATTACCAATATCTAACACTGATTCACAAGCAGATGATAAAGAGAGATTCTCATAATGGTATCTTGCCTTCTCGACCTATGCAAACAGGCTATCAGTAAGAGAAGGTATTACAGATTTATTAATTCAAACACTAATCCATTTCAATGTGACAACTTTTCATGCTAATAAGCTTTTGTATTATAGTAAGCAAATGTTTAAAGAAAGTAATCTTTGATGACAATATACACTCATGTATCATGGTTTGCAAATGAAAGGAATTTTGATATGTTTCAGCTTGCACAATGCATAGTCAGGAAGAGTTAATATGTAAGAAGCACCCATCAGTGGACATGCCTCTGGTCCAGCTGTGATAAGCCACAGAAGAAATTATGCAGTATAAGGCCAGGAACCAAAACAACGAAGATACTGGAAGAAATGAATTATTACACCAGGAAAAAAAAAATGAAATAGGATCTAGCTGGTGGCATCCTTCCCCTTCTCGACATGCATGCACATATGCAAAGGCTTAATTCTGTAGCAGTTCTGCCAAAAATTTCTTCTAACATGAGGTCCTCCGCAAGGTATCAGCCACCTGGTAAACTTCACTTCTCCATCCATCACTTGGGAAAATATAATGAAAGTCTATGCTTTGTCCAGATGAAGCCACTGGCACATGTCGAAATGTGGTAGAAATGAAGATAAGAAATCCTGGCATAGTTCCATGGATATCACTCAAAACTCTTTTCTCCCTTCAATGATTTTCTTGTTTAACCCATTCACCATTAGACACGTATAAGCAGCTCTTTTGGTGTAGATGAGTTTTACTCGCAATGAAACTCCCAAAATTTAAAACTACATGGGATTAAAAAAGGACTCCATATTAAATCATGTGTTTCAGATAACACAGAAAAACTCATTAAAAGCTGCAACAAAATAGTGCATCCTGGTGACACCATCCAGGAGCAGACTCTAAACGACATAACATAAAATTCAAAAGAGATGATATCTTCAAGAATATATTAGTAATCCTTACCAACTTTTCTACAGTATCTTTGAATGGATTTCCTTCCACTGCAGTACTAGAATCATAAGCCAATGTGGACTGGCAGTTCCTCTTCAAAAGTCCAAGTGTGCGATTGAGAAGGTTTCCTGTGCATATAAGATACATAGACAGATGAATCCAGATAAAATGGGAATCCAACTAAGCATAGAAACTGAGTAGAGAATTACTCCAACTGAAGTAAATACATACTACCAGAAAAGGGTATAAAAACACTACAATCAAGAATGACATAAGTAGCAAAGTAGACATACCAATTGTATTTGCAAGATGTGCATTGACTATGTTTATGAAACGGTCCTCTGAATAGTCCCCATCATTCCCAAATTCCACTTCTCGCAGGAAGAAGTACCTGACAGCATCAGCTCCAAATCCATCCACCAGATCCTTTGGGTCAAGAGTATTTCCCAATGATTTCCCCATCTTCAAACCATCCTAAAATTTTCAAAATAAAAAGTAGTGCTGCATGAAATGAAAATAAATAATGAGATATTTCATCAGATTCCATGGTATTTTTAAACAACTTATGTACATCCATGACAAAGAAGAAGGCAAAGAAGAAGATGCATTTCTGCAAACCATGTACCGAAGTCCGAACACATGAGATGTGATTGACAAATAAAATGTGCAAGAACGCCAAGTTTTCTATGATGATAAAGCAGCAGAAAGTTGGTATGTTACATCAGATAAGGTTTTTGTGGGCTCATATACAATTGATTCAAATATAATGCATACCAGGTCTTTACTCATCATCTCAGAGAGGTTTCCTGACCAATCTCAACTTCTAGTGCAAATTTGGATCTCAAAAATTGTGTACATATCCCAACTCTAAATATCATATTTTCAATGAAATGATAATCACATGCTCAAATTTGCAAAATTTTAATACCTTCTGCACCGTACCCAATGCCCTGACTGATTTATCTCAGTTAATCTGTGTCAAACTTACATAGATCTCATGACAACCCATCAATCAGCTACCAAAAAAGAACATCGATTATGGTTTACATGATTTGGTTGCACAGTTCCTCATGAAGAAGAAACTGTGTAAGTATCAGGTTAAAAGGATAAACATATTTCTAGGTCAATGTGAAAGATACAATTGTCCAGAATCCGGATGCCACAAGCAGATATCAGGAACAAAAAATAAATAAATAAAGAAAAAGATGCAATACAAGCAACACAGATTTGCTGAAATTAAATCGAGATGGATAGTGAATTCAAGCATAGGTCATGGACCAATTGAAAGTTCTGAACAATATTAGAATGACAGGTTTCAGGAGATTTCTGGCATATGCGATCTGGATTGAGTCAATGATAGAAATGCAACCAGTAAATGTCATAAGTAGATGAGCTGGTGCAGAAAGAGAAATTTTCAAAGTTGCACTGAAGATAATATTAGAATTCCAACATGACTAATGTTTTTCTGATAAGGGATATCTGAATCTTAAGGGACCAACGTTCTGTTTTCAAAAACTAAAACATTGCAGTCACTCCATACTTGAATTTTAGCAAAAACTGAAGTGCTTTATGGTTTATAAAACTCTAATTAAAGTCAACAAGATGGTCATCCAAACCTTTGTCAAGAATCCATGACCAAAGATGATGTCTGGAGGACTTAATCCTGCTGACATTAACATCGCTGGCCAATAAACTGCATGAAATCGCAAGATGTCCTGCAGATGTAAAGCAGGAAACAAAAAAATAAGATCCTCCGCTTTATCCATTGAGAACAAGAAATATATGAAAATTAAGTTCTGGGGCCAGGAACTGAACGAAATTTAAGTATCATACAAAGTGAAATGCAATGTAATCTGACAAGCTTATTAGTAAGTAACTTTTACCATAAAACAATGGATTTGGTTCTATGTGGTATGAAACAGGCATAACCAACAAAAGTGTAGATGTATGGAGACCTTCTATATAAATCTTCCAGATCTAAATTCATAGGAGAAAACCAAAAGATCTCAAAGGATGACATTTAACACCTAAATGGTATTATATACTAAAGAATTATTTGCAGGATCAACACAGCCTTCTTAGCATATTTCTTTCAACAGGCAAATGAGAGAATTTATAAGAGAAACACAAATGGAAAGGAGAGAAAAAGTACTAAAGCAAGCAGACATAAAACAAAAAGAACAACATAAAGGTGAAAGCAGCAAGGAAATGGATACAAAATTAAGGTGTAAAACACTAAATAATCAACCTAAGGAGAAATTTCGCAGCACGTAGAACTACAAGTCGTGTTGACTTATATCACTGTTAGACATCAAATATGATTTAAGAAAAAGAATAAAGATGGTATAGCAAATTACCCAGGCTTCCATTCTATGAAAATTATACTTCCAATCTTTTAAAAGAACTTGGACATTTTTACTACGGCCAAGGCTTTTTGAGTTTTGTGATAACAATGCATCACAATGCCACAAGTAAAAGTTCCATATAGGCACATGAATGGAGGACAACTATAAAGTAAATCCTTAATTATGGCTTTAAGTGTGAACTAGCTTTTATTTTCCAAAAAACTTCTATCCATGAATTAGCATCTCAATGTGATGCACCCACAATAGACTGCGCACACATGCACCAAAACAGAACAGTACTAACAACGAGCACCATCGAAGGCACATGCACTACACTGCCCTTATAAGTCATTAGAACCAAGAATGCTGTTCAACAATAGAATAGGGAGCATAGCAATACGGTAGTACCTTGCCTATTAAGTGTAATGAAGCAGGCCAACCAGAACTAATAGCTTGTTGTAAAGTTGGTTTCTCTCCATCCTGTAATAATGCTGAAATGTACCTGCAAGGAAGGACACCATGTTCATTACAAAATTAAGAAGTCACAATGAAAATTAAGTAATAGGAAATCAATGGGAGATAACTTAGACAATAAAGACTATGCAGTGGTCTAGTGACAAAGGGCACTCAGTTTTGTATTGAAAGGGTAGAAAAGAAAGGATAGTGAAGAAGCCAAGAAGGACCAAAACCTTCTCATAAAAAAGGGTAAAGTACTTGATTATTAAAGATGATATAGCTTTAGATAAGAGATAATTAGTGAAGGACTTACAAAGAAATCTCATAAATGTCAGGTATTAGGTAATGGTTAATTGAGCGCTGCTTATATTCTGAATAAAACCGTAGCTTAGTCGGTAAGATGGCTATTTCACAACCCTGAGGATGCAATTCAAGATGAGAAGCTCAAATTCAAAAGTTTGTTCTGAGTGAACCTCAAACTCAGTTTTCAAGTAGCATAGGTAAGAAATTTTGAAAACTTTTGGCAGAAAAGAGATGGGGAAAAATAAAACAATGTTTTCAGACCTTACTCCTTTCAACAGGAAAAATAGAGCATACCTTAAGTACAGCGCGACTACAAGAAGCTACATCCTAGCAAGATATATAGGATGTACTAGAAAATAATGATATTTTATATTTTCTGAAATTCTAGTCATGATTTTGCAATGTAGATGTATGGTTGTTTGATGAAATCTCAAAAGAAGGTTGTAAAATCATAAAACAAAAATTTCTACGTTGATTGGAATTCTTTGGAGTCACATTTTGCTCTCCTTATGTTCAAATTTTCCCATTTTTCAACTTCCCTTTTTAACAGCCAAAAACCTCCTTAAAAAGATGAACTTTTAAAATTTCAAAAATTTCAAATAGATAAAGAAAACCAAATCATGAATTTTAAATATAATACCTTCAAATCCTGCCGTAGAACCCCAGTAGTGCCCAACCATCAAACTTTCTTGTTCAACATAAAAATTGGCCAAACAATGAAAAATACAATGGAAAAACAGAATACACTGATATATTTTTCAACATTATGAACCTTTCGGAAGTTCTATTTTGGGATCGAAAACAAATATTTCTAATTTTCCAGGCATTCAGCCCCACTGGGATGAAAACATTGAAAGAATTATGCAAAAACCATTTAAGAGATTACTTCTCAAGCAACCATAGAAATGCAATCGTCGAACCCAAGCACAATGCACCATGAAGCCATTATGCACTCAGCTTTGGCTAGGGTTTTACCACTATCTTGTGAAATGATGAACTGAAACATCTTAAGATTATGGAGATATGTAATTGTTTATTACTATAGAAAAGTTTGCATACATGCAGACTACAAATTAAGCAGGAGATAAGTGGAAGGATGATTTTACCCCAACAAAGCATCAAACCAGACATAAATAGTTTGTCTAGTGTCATTTGGCACAGGTATGCCCCACTCTACAGATGAGCGGGAAATAGAGAAATCTTTCAGCCCACTCTGAATCCAGCTTTGCACCTAAAACAATATCTCGGTCAGAAAATGCGATCATAAACTCCAAGACAGTAGTGAGAATGCATAAACCCCTGGCTTCTTGTGGCTTGAATCAGCCATATTAAAGACTGTAGACTTCTGAATGAATGAATGAACAAATGTTATTCAACGAGAGGTCTTGGTGAAATGAAGTCTTAGAAATGCAAACAACTTCAATATAATTGTGGGAGCAGAAAAGAACATCCATCTATGATGAGATTTTGGTTCGATTGCTTAATTTTGTTAACTATATATTTACAGGAACATTGCTATGAAAATGTCATAGTCACGAAATATCTTTCAAGATCGAACCTAAAGAGCTGAACATTAAAAAGATTAAAACTAAAATTAAAATTGAGCTCTGATATTTAAGAAACCCATGAGCCATACAAGATGCATTACAATAACAGCATTAAGTATTGGATAAACTAAAAGTTTTATGTCAAAACTCAATTTTTTTAACCATATTCAAAACAAAAATGCACTAAACGCTAAATCCATAACTTAACAAATCCAAGGATTGGACAGCTATTAATACCTCACCTCATTCAAGCGAAATGAAGGCTTCACAAAATCTGGATTATGTATTAAAAACTGTTCCAGCATTTTTTGATACTTTGATAGAGCAAAAAAGTAGTTTTCCTCCTTTCGTAGTACACAAGGCTTTAGATGCATGGGACAGCAATTGTTTTCCAGCAATTCTTTCTCATCCTGCATTTATTACCCAGACGGATGATTGAAGACAGATTGATGAACATAGTTGAGAACAAATAAATTCAAAGAAGAATAAGTAGATGAAGTATCACAGTAGTGCATCTCTGAAGCTATTAAAAGTACTATCAAACAAGAGTGCAAAATAATGATAAATGCTTTTTTTTCTTTTACTTGAAACATATTTCCTCTTGAAATTATACAGAAAATGCAGAAGAAATCTTAGACAAACATCTCTAGCTATTTTCCAAATACTGAGGCCACTTTACCGTTCAATGTAAAAAATGATGTCACCTAGCTATCCTTTCCATGATAGAGTCAAGTCCTCATAACATTTTCAGTAGGGGTGCAAACAAACTGAGATAAGGCAAGTATCAAGCTGCTCAAGTTAAGCTCGGTACTTCAAAAAGCTGCTTGAGCTCGGCTCAAGTTCTATATAAGTTTCAAGCTCGGCTCATATAGGCCCGGAGCCACACTTTTATTAAGCCCAGCTGAGCTCTATCTCACATTTTCAAACGGTTCATGTTCAGGCTCGGCTCCTTTATGAGCCAAGCAATAGAAAATGTTCAAGATTGGGATTTCCTAGCTGAGCCGGGCTCAAATGATCTTGGCTCATCTTGCTGATGGTCAAAATCATGAATTGATGGCATACAGCTGTTAATCCATGAGGCCTTTTGTCAATCACTGTGGTGTGCTGATCACCTGTTTTGTATGTTGGCCTACCATTGCATATATTGGAAGTAATATAGCTTGGGTTTTAAAAAAAAGAAAAAAAAAGAAAAGAAAAGAGAAAAGAGAAAAAACATAAAAGGGTCTTCAGAAAATTGAATTTATTGAACAGGACAAATTTTGCCAAGGAATAAATTTTGTGTATAAAGCCACATATTGACTTGACAAATCTTCACATTAGTATCCAACTAAACTGAGGTCCCACATAAATAATTACATTTATACAAGACTACCTCAAAAGTGAATTTAATTATCAGAATTCTTTAGCCATGGATTCAGAATATTACTTCATGTTTAACTGATGAACAAGTTAAAATTGGAGGAGGAGGAGAAGAAGAAGAAAATTTTATGCAGTATGACGAAGATATGAAATGTTACCTTGTACTCTTCACAGTTCACACAGTAGAGCCCCTCATAGTCAGCTTGGTATATATCACCATTATTGAGCACTCTAGAATAGAACTCGTTCACGACCGCTTCATGCCTTGAATCAGTAGTGCGAATGAACTTGTCATATGCTATGTCCAGCTGCCATCAACGAGCAAATAAAAGGTAATGTTTATCCAGCTCATTCTATAAACAACAAATTCTCTACATGAATTCGATCAATTCAACATCTAGCTTAAAAAAGTCGAAATCTAAAGCACTTATACATAATAAATAATCTAAAAGGCAAAGAATATGGATAGATACATCTTTCCAGAGCATCCGGTAGGCTTGTGAAACAGTGTCACAGTGCTCGCTGGGGCTGTTGCCACTAGCCTCTGCGGCTGCAGCAATTTTCTCTCCATGCTCATCTGTCCCTGTGATGAATATAACTCTGTTCTCTAGCAGCCTCTGATGCAAAGACAATAACATTACTCAAAAAAAAAAAGATAGAAATATAATTAACCGTATGTAAGAGAATAAAAACTCCATTATTAACTTTAAGTAGCAACTGGCTCCAATGTCGCGAGAAGACTGACACTAGCAAGAGCATTTGTGAACAAAAGATATCCAAAATAAGACAAAACCAAAATTTTCTTCCCTTAGCATCGACAGAATACCACATTTGTCTAATTTAGACCACAGATCAATCAAAAATGAACAAAAGATCATTACATAACTTCACCAAAATAAAAGGAGTACCCAAAACTGAATCCTATCAACTTCGATCCAAAATAGAACGAGAGAGGAGAACCATGGAGCAAACCTGAAACCGGGCAATGGCATCGGCGGCGATGGTGGTATAGGCGCTGCCCATGTGGGGAGGGGCGTTCACGTAGTAAAGAGGGGTCGTGATGACGAAAGGCTCCGCCTTTGCGGGCTTCTTCGCCTCCACCGCCTCGGTCCGGATGTGGCTCCGGCAGCGAGTAGAGGACGAGAAGGGCGCCGCCGGGCATCGGCGGAGGAGGGGCAGGGAATCCGCTAGGCATCTGGTGCCGACGCGGATGGAGGAGAGTGGAGCGGCGACGTAGAGACCGCTCTGACAGGAGAGCAGAGCTCGTCCGACCATGGAGAGATCCCTCGCCCTTTTGCTCTGGCCAGCTAGGTCTCGAGTGGACGATGAAGGAGAATTGTGCTTTGGTGGCACGTGGTGGGCCGGCATCGGATAATCCTGTTGCATGCGAGAGCAGGGGCTCAACTTGGGCTGTGCTCAACGCGAACGCAACCTGCCTGGAGTAATTGTTGTCCACCAGTCAAATTCTTTTTGGAGGGCGATGCAGCAAAATTGACGGGCACACCATCCAATCACATTAAACCACATAATATAATTAATAATAAAATAAATATTTAATATTATATTTTTTTAATTTTTTGTGATAAAAATATTATTTTTTTATATAAAATAAATAAAAAATAATATTATTATTTCTGAATATCTTATACGATTTACTATAAATATATATGAGATCTTAAATAACATATATAATTTCTTGTATCTTTATACGATATCCTGAGTAATATATATGATCTTCTGATACGTTATATAGCTTCCTACGAAAATGTACGATATATTGAATAATATATATGATTTCTGATATTTTATATAATTTATTGTCAATATATATGACATCTTGAAAAATATATATAATTTTCTATGAATATATATAATATCATGAATAATACATATGACTTTCCATACTTTTATATTATTAAAAAATATATCTCGAGATTCGATCCACATTGAGTCCACAACGAAGTCCAGGACGATGAACGGAGTCCAACGAGCCCAAAAACTACCCAAATGAAGTCCAAACGGCGAAGATACGTGTGAAAGAAGGACAGCACGGTGCACGAGGTGGCGACGGCTGGTGGCAGGCCGGTGGAGGCTGGCGGTGGCACCGCCAAGCCCGACGGAGATGCACGCGTGCAGGTGCACGAGGCCCAGTGCGCAGAGCGAGCCCAATGCGGGCACGTGCATGGGTCGACCCAGCCCGCGGGCGACCCAATGCCCCTGCACGGTCTACCATGGACCGCAGGTGCTGGGCAGTCCATGGGACCGACATGGACCGAACATGCAGTCCACGTGTGGTCCAGAGTATTTTTTGTACGATCCGATGATCCAAATCGCAGCCGATCATGATCGGATGGTTGAAATTAATTTGGAGTTTAATCAGGTGATCAGTGGCCCTGATGTGCACGATCGTACGGCTCTGGTGCTAGCCGATCACGATCGGAAGGTCACAGATGATTCTAGACTTGATTGAGACTCTGTTTCCCAATATAATAGTATTTTGGAGTTTCTAAAGTCTATATAACTCCGATTGACGAGCCGTCAGTTGTGTTGGAGAGCTGGTGACGTCCTAAAGGTGTAGAAAGACTTCAAGAGAGATTTCAGAGAGCTTTTGTGAGAATTTTGGAGCTTTTTGTTGAAAGACTCTTGTACAAAGGTTGAGTGATGAGTTTCTCTTGTATTGATTTTATTTTATTCTCTCATAGTGAAGCTTGCATGCTCCATGGAGGTAGGCTTGAAGTCGATCCACATATTTATATGGTGTTTCTTGTTTTATTTCTTCTTTCTTCCTACTGCACCGTATGGTACCGGATCTTGTATAGCAATTGGTATCAGAGCAAAGTGGTGCCAGAGTGTAGGTTGCAGCGATGATGAATGAGATAGAAGATGGAGAAGACAAGCACAATCAAGATGGAGATTAATAGATTTGAAGGAAAGAGTGATTTTTCCTTGTGGCCGGCAAGGGTGAAAGACGTGCTTATCCAGCAAGAGTTGATCGATGCTCTCTTGTGCGACGAAAAGCTGACTACCATGGAGGTGCAGGATTGGAAGTGGCTCCAGATGCAGGTGGTGAGTACGATCTGCTTGTACCTAACAGATAAGGTGGTGATCCATATGCTTGGTGAGACTTTCATAATGATGCTGTGGTCGAAGCTCGAAGAGTTGTACATGATGAAGTTTCTCACCAACATCCTCTTCCTCTAGAGGCAGTTCTACCAGTTGTGGATGACTGAAGGACAGAGCGTACAAGAGTGTCTCAGCCACATCTAGAAAATCTTCACTGATCTCTTCAGCGTTGGCAAGAAAGTTGAGGAGAAGATCAGGGCACTGGTCTGACTATCGTCGCTTCCCCTTCGTATGAGTCTTTGGTGACTACTCTTCTAGTGGAGAAGAGCACCATCAAGATGGACGAGGTTACCGTGATGATTCTCCAAAATGAGGTTCTCAAGAGGGAGAACCCAGCTTCGAGCTCAGGCGGCAGCTCAACTTTGGTGGTTTCTAGAGGAGCAGGAGGCGGCAGACAGGACGATAGGAGATCGTGGTGAAGGCAATCTAAGTCCAGGATGAGAGACCTGAGCAAGACCAGATGTTACCAGTATGACGAGTTCGGGCATCTAGCCAAAGATTGCTCTCAAATCAGAGATCGGACGATGACTACTGCAGCGACGGCCAGTAACGACTCAGAGGGTGATGCTCTGGAGATATCTAATGAGGTATCTACTTCTTCCCAGTAGTGAATTTTAGATTCTACATGCACCTATCATGTATGTTGCAGAGAGGAGCAGTTTGACTCCCTAAAGAGCAGTGAGGGCACTGTTTATCTGTCGGATGGATCAAGCTGTGCGATCAAAGGCATTGGGACGGTCAGTTGGAGAACACATGATAGTGCAGTGAGGAGATTAGGGGAGGTCTGATACATATCCGATTTTAGGCAGAATCTTATCTCATTGAGCATACTGGATTTGAGAGGTTACAGGATGGTAGCTGATGGAGGAATTCTGAAGGTGTTGCGTGGCGATAAGATTGTTCTAAAGGAAAAGAAGAGGACAAGAGAATATTATTATCTGCTAGGGAGCCCAGTGCGAGGAAGAGTTTCAAGAGCCAGAAGGAGCCCAGAGCGAGGTGGAGCTCCAAATGGAGGTGGATCTATCACGAGACGGAAGACTTAGAAGGACAAGAGACGACGTCACAGGGTGAGATTTCTATTGCCACAAGAGAATTCTCTGAGCAGATCTTTGGTTAGAGTGGACACACTCCATGATGAAGGTGGGATCAAGTGGCCTTGCTCGACTCCCACGTTTGCCCATCCATGAGATAGCAGACATGCCCTAGGGCGTGGGGGTGAGACGGATCACAAGCTCTCAAAGATAGGTGGAGGCTAAATATCAAGTTGAAGTGGAGATTGTTAGGAAATACGTCTCAAGATTCAGTCCATATTGAGCCCACAACGAGATCCAGAACAATGAACGAAGTCCAACGAGCCCAAGAATAGTCTAAACGGCGAAGATATGCGTGAAAAAAGGATGACACGGTGCACGAGGCGACGGTGGCCAGCGACGGGCCGGCGAAGATGCCCGCTCGTAGGCGCATGCGGCCCAGCGCATAGGGCAGGCCTAGCACGGGCGCACACGTGGGCTGGCCCAGTGTGCACGGGCGACCCAGTGCCCCTGCATGGTCCACCATTGATCGCAGGGTGCTGGGTGGTCCATGGGACTGGCGTGGACTGAACACGCAGTCCATGCACGGTTCAGAGTGTTTTTTGCGCAATCCGACGGTCCAGATCATAGCTGGTTACGATCGAATGGCTGAGGTTGATTCCAAATTTGATCACATGATCAGTGGCCCTGATGTGCATGATCAAATGGTTTAGGTGTGAGCCGATCACAATCAGACGGCCACGAATGATTCTAGATTTGATTGGAACTCTGTTTCCTAGTGTAACAGTATTTTAGAGTTTTTGGAGTTTATATAACTCTGATTGATAAGCCGTCAGTTGTGTTGGAGAGCTGGTGACATTTTGGAGGTGTAGAAAGACTTCAAGAGAGATTTTAGAGAGCTTTTATGAGGATTTTGAAGTTTTTTATTGAGAGACCTTGTATAAAGGTTGAGTGGTGAGTTCTTCTTATATTGATTTTATTTTATTTTTTTATAGTAAAGCTTGCACGCCCCGTGGAGACAAACTTGAGATCGATCCATGTATTTATATTGTGTTTCTTATTTTGTTTCTTCTTTCTTTCTGCTGCACCGTGTGGTATCGAATCCTGTGCAATATATATAATACTCTAAACAATAAAAATGGCTTCTTGGTATCTTATATGACTTTCTGTAAATATATATGACATCCTCAATAATATTGTTGGTGCAAAAATCCGCCGGCATCGGAGAAGCTGGAGTCGAGGGGGTCGCGGTCGCCGTAGGGACCTGCAAAGAAAGTCTAAACCGGAGTTGGGGGTGCTCCGGCAAGACCCTCCAACACTTAAGTCAGTTCTCTGCTTCAACAAGAATGGAGTGCTCGAATGGAAATTTTAGTAGAGTTTCGAGATAGAAATTAGAGCTTAGAGAATAACGTATCTGGGATCCCCTTTTTATAGGCAGAGGGTGCAACAGACTGACAGCGACGTTTGTAACCGCCTGGTAGTGGGCTGCATGGGGCCAGGAGGAGTTTATTATGAAGAGTAGTGGAGTGGAGTCGTGGCTATCACCGTGGCCTGCCACGTGGAGCCTGTTGCGGAGAGTGGATCAGTGTCCGTTGTCGCAACTTGCCAGAGAGTGGTGGAGCCACGCAGAATCCATCGCAGGAAGTGGAGCAGAGTCGTGGTCATTACTGTGGCCGCAGGAAGTGGAGCAGAGTCGTGGCCATTACTGTGGCCTGCCAAGGAGTCCAGGCCTGTCGGTCGAAGCTCGATTGAGGTGTCTGACGGAGAGAGGTAGCTATCCATCTGAGAGGAGCTCGGATGTTGCTGGTGAGCCTTCTACCGTTGGGGGCCTTGGGCGTTAATACTGCAGGCGAGGGCCATTTGCTGTAGGAGCTCGATCAGAGGCTTTCCGTAGACGAAGTTCGATTTCACGTAGAATTCGACAGAGGGTCGACCGGCAGTGGGTGTCGGATGGCGCTGGAGAGGTTCATCCGCTGGAGGGGTCCGGCTGCTAGAGTCCATGTGTCGTAGGAGTTCGTCCGAAATTTGTCCGCTACAGAAGTTCGGTCGGAGTCCGATCTCCGTAGAAGCCCGGATGGGGATCATCTGTCGAGGAAGCTCAGCCGAAGCCCATAGTAGAAGCTCGGAGTAGATCGCTTGCAGTAAAAGCTCGGAGTCCGGCCCTTGTAGGAGTTCGGATGAGGTTTACCTGCAACAGGGGTTCAGGGCGGAAGTCCGGCTCCCGTAGGAGCTCGGATGAAGTCTACCTGCAGTTGGAGAAGAAGTCCGACTCCCGTAGGAGTCCGGATGAAGTCTACCTGCAGTTAGAGAAGAAGTCCGGCTCCCATAGGAGCTCGGATGAATTCTACCTGCAGTTGGAGTTCGGGGAAGAAGTCCGACTCCCGTAGGAGCTCGGACGGAGTCTACCTGCAGTTGGAGTTCGGAAAAGAAGTCCGACTCCCGTATGAGCCCGGACGGAGTCTACCTGCAGTTGGAGATCAGGGAAGAAGTCCGACTCCCGTAGGAGCCCGGACGAAGTCTACCTGCAGTTGGAGTTCGGAGAAGAAGTCTGACTCCCGTAGGAGCTCGGACGGAGTCTACCTGCAGTTGGAGTTCGGGGAAGAAGTCCGACTCCCGTAGGAGCCCGGACGGAGTCTACCTGCAGTTGGAGTTCGGAGAAGAAGTCCGACTCCCGTAGGAGCCCGGACGGAGTCTAGAAGGTGGTCGACCACCGTAGAAACTTGGATGGAGTCTGTCCGTCGTGAAGAATCCGGTCGACACTGGTGGAGGTTTATCCGTCGGCAGAACTCGGGAACGTTACGGAGGCTCGACCGCCGGAGAGGTTCGGAAAGATGTCGCCGAAGGTCAGACGTCGGTAAAATCCCCGGAGGGTCACTCCTGACATGAACTTCGGCTGGGGGGTATTTTATACCCAACAAATATATATGATTTTCTATGAATATATATGATATTCTGAATAATATATATGGCTTTTCGATATCTCATATGACTTTTTATCAATATATATGATATCCTGAATAATATATATGATATCTTAAACAATATATATGATTTTCTGTATCTTTATCTGATATTCTGAATAATATATATGACTTCTTAATACGTTATATGATGCCTTATATGACTTCCTGTCAATATACATGACCATTCTGAATAATATATATAATTTTTTACAAAAATATATGATATCTTAAATAATATATATGATTTTTTATATTTTTATATGATATTTTGTTGATTATTATAATAAAAAAAGTCATATAAGGTATCAGAAAGTTATATGTATTATTTAAAAAATCATATAAGACATCAAGAAGTCATAATAACCAATAGAATATCATATAAAGATACAAAAAATTATATATATTATTCAAAATATTATATATATTCATAGAAAGTTATATATATTATTCAGGATGTCATATATATTGACAGAAAATTACATAAGACATCAAAAAATCATATATATTATTCAAGATGTCATATATATTCATAAAAAGTCATATATATTATTTAGAATGTCATATATATCATAAAAAATCATATAAGGTATCAGAAAGCCATGTATTATTCAAGATATCATATAAAGACATAAAAGTCATATGTATTATTCAAAATATTATATATATTCACAGAAAGTTATACAATACATCAGGAAGTAATAATATTGTTCTTTCTTTGTTCTACAAAAGAAAAAGATATTTTCATCAAAAAAATTAAAAAAAATAGCTGTAGATATTAAATATCTATCTCATAATTAATTGTGCTACCTAGACTAATCTTTCTATGATGCACTCCATGTTAATTTTACTACACCGCATACGGTGCACAATGAATTACTCCTATCCCCCACTTCAATAGAGAAAAAATATACCCCTTCATTCGATTGGGCTATATAGTATAATT
This sequence comes from Elaeis guineensis, assembly GCF_000442705.2. Taxonomy (NCBI): domain Eukaryota; kingdom Viridiplantae; phylum Streptophyta; class Magnoliopsida; order Arecales; family Arecaceae; genus Elaeis; species Elaeis guineensis. The sequence continues at coordinate 57,478,828 of NC_026007.2, read as the reverse complement.
AATAATAGGACATGTATTTAATACAACTCAACTTTTTTTATAATTTTTTCTAATCAAAATGCCTTGTCCCTCCTAAACATCATCTTTTACTCCTCATGTTTGATCAGGATGTTATAGATAATAACAAAACATCATAACAATTAATAGGATATTATAGAAAGTAACGTAACATCATAATAATCGTATGATATCCTATAACATCATTTGTATCCTATAAATAAATATCAAAAAATAATATTATTAACATAGGATATTATGCCAAATGATAGGATGTCATAACATGATCCGAGATACAATAGAATTCACAGAAAGTCATATAGGGCATCAAAAAATAATAATAGTTTTCTTTCTTTTGTTTTCTTACATCATAAACAATATATATGACTTCTTGTATTTTTATATGATATCTTATTAGTTATTATGACTTGCTGTATCTTGAAAGAAAAGAATATTTTTGTTAGAAAAATTTGAAAAGAAAAAAAGTTGAACTACATTAAATACCTACTATATTATTAATTGTACTACATAATCCAATTCAGAGTAGTGTAGTTTTTTCCACCAGAGATGGTTGATAAAGAATTTCTCAACCTACTAGATTTGTTCATTGGATAAAGGTTATACAAAATTTGGATGCAGACCGAAAATGTCAGCCCTTCCCAATTTGATAAATAATTCACATAATAATTCACATATTTTTTATATAATTACATTTTAGTCATGGTAGGTTATAAATCGATCATATGAATGTATCATCATTGTATATAAACTAGCAAGTAACCCGCATTATGCAGCAAGCTCTACTTAAATGATGTTTAAAAATAATAAAATATGATAATAATAGAAAATCAATATTTTTTTTGAAACATATAATTTGTTTTTTTAAAAAAATATATTGATCGTATTTGTGCTCTTTAAAAACATACAATCATTCAATACAAAGTAATTGGTACCTAACAGCTACATACATCATGTATAAAACATCAAATATCATCCTTATCTAGAACTTTATTTTTGATTGTAAAATTCTATTTAAAATTAGCATCAAGACAGTAACAAATTTTTTAAACTACCAAATGATAGTAAAAAAATAATTTATAAAAAATAACATATTTCAATAAATTTTATTGAGAGAGAGAGAGACTTACCTCGACCGATCCAAGCTTTTCATCTGATTGAGATGGATCTAAACTTTTCTATTCAGCTACTCTAAGCCTCCCACCAAATTGAGACTCCGAGAAAAATAAAGAAAAAATAGAAAAAAACATACAAAAAATCAATGAAAACAAAAATAATGAAAAAAAATAAAAAGACAATATCACTTTTCATATTGATTTAAAATTTATTTTAGTACACACTAAATACTATAAAAATAGTAATGTATTCCTAAAATATAATAAAAAATTAATAACTAAAAAAAATAATGAGATTCACAGTCTTATCTGCTGAGTGCGATTGATAACTTCGTTATATTGTATTGAACTTTGATTTCATATATTGAATTAGGCAATTCTAACTTCTTGATAATTTCTTCAAAATTTTTTCTTGATAAAATTTTAATAATATCTATTTATATAATTATAACAAATAAATATTTATAAAAAAATTAGATAACTAATTGAAAATAAATCTTAAATATATTTTAAAATATTTATAGGGCTATGAATCTAGAATCACTAAAAATATCTTAAAAATTATTAAAATTTGATATATTTTTTTCTTAAATCTGCCTAACATCATATACATCATGTCTCTTTTTAGAATAATATTTTATCTTGATTCAATAATCTATTTAAATAGATTTAAAAAGATAAATATAATAGAAGGAAAAGAACCATCTAAATGATCAAATACTTCACAGTGATATGAATAAATATAACTAAATCAATAAAATCATATAAGTATATAAAAAAAGTATTCAGTTAACTTACTCTAATAATAAATAATAAAATAAAATAAATTTTAATAAAATAAAAATTAAAAATTTTATATTTTCTATTTATCAATAAACTAATATAAAATATAATATAATAAATATCTTTTTAAAAATATCTACTCAATAGATGGATCCGAAACTACAAAATCATCTATAAAAAAAGGTAGTTATAACCTACTTCTTTTTCTAATAAAAAAAATATATCTATACTACAAATATTATTTTCATTATTAAAAGTTAATTGAGATAGTAGGAAAATCTATAATTTTTAAATTAAATTTTTATCAATAATTTTTAATCATCATTTAATTATCTTCAAGCTGTCCAATCTTAAAATCAAATTAACATGAAGACAATAATAATTTTTTAAATTATCAAATAATAGTAACAAAATAATCTATAAAAAAGATTTCAATAAATTTTATTGAGAGGAAGAGAGAGTTACCTCATTTGCTCCAAACCTCCCACCTGGTTGAGATGGATTTAAACTTTTCTATTCGACTACTCCGAGCCTATCACCTGATTGAGACTCCTGCGAATAGAGAAAGTAAAAAAAAAATCAGAAAAAATATAAGAAAAATTAATAAAGATAAAGAAAATATGAAAAAATTAAAAGGCAAGACCCTGTCTCGTATAGATTTAAAATTTATTTTTTACAAATCAAAAGCTATAAAAATAATGATATATTTTTAAAATATAATAAAAAATTAATAAAAAAATGATAATGAGATTCACAGTCGTACTTGTTGAGTGCGGTCGATAATTTCGTTATATTGTATTGAACCTCAAATTTATATATTGATTTAAGCAATCCTAGTTTTTTGATAATTTCTTTCAAATTTCTTCTTTAATGAAATTTCAATAATATCCATTTATGTAATTATAATTAAAAAAGATTAAATATTTATAAAAAAAATAAATAATTAAAAATAAATCTTAAATATATTTTAAAATATTTATAAGATAGACGGCCATAGTTACGACTATGAAGCTAGAATTATTAAAAATATCTTACTAAAAATTTTAAAATTTGATAATATTTTTTCTTAAACTTGTCTAACATCATACACATCATATTTTTTAGAATAATATTTTTATCTTAGCCTCAAAGTTCATTTAAATTGACTTAAAGTTAAATATAATAGGAGAAAAAGAATCATCTAAATAATCAAATACTCCATAGTTAAGTGATATGAACAAATAGAACTAAATCAACAAAATTATATGAAAATATGAAAAAAAAATCACTCGATTAATTTACTCTAATAATAAATAATATAATAAAATAAATTTTAATAAAATAAAAGATAAAATTTTATAATTTTTATTTATTAATAAACTAATATGGAGCAAGATGTAATAAATACTTTTTAAAAATATCTACTCAACAGATAGATCCAAAATTACAAAATCATCTATAAAAAATAGATAGTTATAACTTACTTCTTTTTCTAAAAAAATATATCCATATCATAAATATTATTTTTATTATTAAAAAGTCTATTGAGATAGTAGAAAAATCTATAATTTTTAAATTAAATTTATACTAAAATTTTTTTTCATCATTTAATTATCTTTAAGTTATCTAATCTTGAAATCAAATTAACATCGAGACAATAATAAAATTTTTAAAATATCAAATAATAATAATAAATAATTTATAAAAAATAATAGATTTTAATAAATTTTATTGAAAGGAAAAGAAAGTATTACCTCATCTGTTTCAAGCCTTCCAATCGATTAAGATGGATCTAAACTTCTCTATTCAGCTACTCCAAGGCTCCCACCCAATTGAAACTCTTGCGAATGAAAAAAATAAATTAAGAGAAACTATATAATAAGATTATCCAAAATATTTAACCTCAACTAATTAACATAAAATTATCTCAATAAATATAATTAGATAATCAATATTTATGATAATTATAAATAATATTAAATAGGTCCGGAGGCAAAGGATGGTGACACATGTGACTCGTCAGAGCGTTGGCATATTATTGCCGATGGATGGCAATCGTTACGGAGCAACGCATCTATTATCAGAAGAGGAAGGATTGCTGTAGTGAAACATCTAATGCAATAACAAAAAAAGAGAAGAAAAGAAAAAGCCACAAAATAAGGCGAGGTGAAACAGTGAACAACCATGACTTACCATTGCTGCTCAGGATTAATTCAAATTTGAACCCCAACAGTATTCCTCACCATTGGATTGAATATTCTTTTACTCTAAATTTTTTATATGGCTCCTAAAAAACACCCGATTCACCGTTTCATTACCTCCCCCATTAGAATTTATAGACCAACGGTAATCCAAGAATATAGCTACTGTTTTTTTTAAATACCTAGCTGGAAAAATAAAATATTTTTACTCACTAATTTCATTAATAATTATTTTGCAAGAGTCAAAACATATTTTTTAGAAGTCCAGGGGTTTTCTCAAAAAAAAGACATCCGGAATTTTCTAAAAATTCAGCATAAACATTTTTTATTCATTCATTTCATTATTAACCTTTTTTCTGGTAATGAAAACATAGTGTTAGGAAGTTGGCGATCATTGTAAAAAATGCATATTAAAGAGGTTTTCTGCTAAATTATCTATTTTTTTTTTATTTTCTCCTTCTTTCCATCATTTTTTTTTTCCTCCCATCTTCTAGACTTTTCTCCACTTTTTTCTAATCCATTCCTCCACTGAAACCCATCCTTCTTTCCGATTATTTCTTCCTTCTCTTCTTCCTAAAAACTCCTACCTGCTTCCTCTCCTTCCCAAAAATTTCGATCTTCATCTCCAACCAAGATCCGACAATAAGATCAAAACAGTTTCTATTCCCCACTCCATAGATCGCACTAGGCCTTGATCGGGCCGGACTAGGCCACACCTCTGCCCGAGCCCTGTCCGAAATTTTTTGTCAGGCTTCGGGCCGAGCTTAGATCCAAAAATTTGTAAAAAACTCAAATCTGAATCCGGCCAGAGTCCGAGCGCGAGCCCGGCCCGAATCCGATTGGACTAGCCCAATTTTCAGCCACTTTCCTATCTTTAAAAAAATAAAATAAAAATAAAAAATAAAAAAGTCGAGTACTAACCTTGTCTTACTGCGGTTTCTCCATCTCCCTTTGTCTGTAGCATTTTCGTGCCCAACCCCCGCACTCGGTGCCACTTGCATCTCCTCTGTCCGTCCGCAACTCCTCCACCCGCGGCTCCTCCATCTCAAAGTCATCATCATGGTCATCATCTTTTCCACGATGACTGACAGGGGTGGACCGAAGAGCCCTCAGTGAGTCCAGGCTCCGTCGGAGGAGGTAGCACATGGCGGTGATTAGATCTTTCGTCAAGTTGGCCGGCGGGGATGCCGAACGAAACTCTTGTGAGAAGCTCATGTGGCAGTGGAGTGCCTCCTTGACGGCCTCATCATAGAGGCTGCATACCCACCACCTACTGTACCGCTCCCACAAGCGTGCGATGTATGCCGGCGTGCACTCCTCCGTCAACCCGCAGCACTCGCACTTTGCGAACTCCACCTCGATCTGTCCCCTGTCCTTCCCATCCGCCACAACACTCGGTCCCCCTCCCTCCGGCACCTGTAACTCCTCCGCCCTCATTTCCCCTCCCCCCGACACCAGCAGCTTCTCCGCACCACCCCCACGCCCTAGTCCGCCATGCCCTCTGTGTCAATTGGGAACTGGTGAAATACAGGGGGCAACGTGGCATGTTATTCACCGTGGATACATTATCGTAATGGGTAACATGGCATATTATCCACCGTGGGTTATCGAGCTCTAATCGGACTGGACTTTGGGTTCGGGCTCATGCTAGGCCAAAGATATATATGAGCCCGGTGTGAAAGATAAATGGATCCTATAAATAGGCCCAAGCCTAGCCTCAATTGTTTCGGACTTGACCCGAAGCCCGGCTCGAAATCGGGCTGGCCTAATGAGCCTCGAACTGGCCTGAGCCTAGTTCTAGCCCTACATCGCACACCTTAAGATGTATTTTTTGTTCTTCTTCACACCATCTATAGATTTTGAACCAGGCCCCATGGCTTGCAACCATGTTTTCAGATGGGAAATTGGATCGAGGCCAATACATATCCACCCACCCTCGGTCCATGGAAAGTTAGCTTCGGCCGATGTTTATCCTTTGTTCTCATTTTTTTTTTCGCAGATGGTAAGCTACATGCTCTGTTCCTTTTTATGTTCCCAAATCGGTCCATTCACTCTTCCTTTCCTTGTTAATTCCCCGAGCGCCCCAATCCACCTCGTATGATGCCGCCTTGGTTGATGATGGTTGCCATGCACTGGCAAGCAACACGCCAATGCTCTAATAAATCCAAAAAAAAAAAAAAATCAAATGAATGGAGGCTTACCTTATCAATGCAGAAACCGATCCCTTCTAACTCAGATGATGTGAAATGAGAAAAGAAATACTGCAAAATCCCAACAACAACCTCCCGTTAGTTTCATTGATGAGTGCTTAAACGATCAAGGCATGAGAAGCTCGCCTTGATCACAGTCAAGAATGAGACACGGGAAGATAAAATCTTAGAGGCACACCTGATCCCATCTTATACATGATTGGGCCATGCTGACATGACCAATGGTTGTCAATCATCCGACACACCCCATCCCTTCTCCATCTCCATCGTATCTAGACTACTGCTTTCATCCTAATATCGTATCTGGACTATCTCTTCCAACCTGATATCCCGATTTTCTGAATCTCCACTTAAATCCAATGCATTAATTTGATTTTGAATCGCCTGCTGACCGGGATAAAAACCAAACCTCAACATTAGTTGTATTTTGTATCCTAATAACATCCCTTACTGTCGGATTGAATATTTATTCACTCTGAATTTTTTATATAGCTCCCAACAAACACCCCGTTTGCTGTTCCACTGCCTTCCCCGTTAAATCGGATGGTAAGGGACACTGATGTTAAATAAAGAAAGTCTCCATCACCAGCATTTTTTTGTTGTTCTTTTTTTTAATTTTTTAAACTCTTCCGCATCACCTTATTTTCTTGCTTTTTTTTTTTTTTTCTTTTTTTGTTATTGGATTGGTTCCGATGGCCGGCATGTGGGAAGCATCCCTCATCCTCGACCATTGCCTCCAGTCTTAAGTCCCATCAGTACTATCATTGATCCGGCTCCAATAATGACAACCCATGCTCGTTCACTATTCCACCTCACCATATTTTTTTTTCTTCTTTTTTTTTGCTTTGCTACTGCATTAGATGCTGCGCCATGGCAATCCCTTCTCGTTACCTTTCTCAGATGATGAGATGTTGCTCTCTCCATCGACAGCAACACACCAATGCTTTGATGAGTCTTTGACTGCCTCCGATTCGACTCCAGCAGTGGCAACGCCGGTTTTTTCTTTGTGCTATTGGATTGGTGGTGTTCCAATAGTGCATGGGCCTCTTTTTCGGTTGTCTCAGGGCCGGCTCCACCAGTGCTGCCTCCGGTTTGACTCCAACAGTGATAACCACTTTAAATTCCTAACCAGGTGGGAGGTTTGGAGCGACCGAATAGAGAAGCTTAAACGATGACGGGATTTCTCTTGATTTTTCCTCCATTTCTCCATCCTCAGGAGTCCCAATCAGGTGGCAGGTTTGGATCGGCCGAATAGGGAAGATGGTAGCTAGAGTTTCTCCCATTTTTTTTCTTTTTATTTCTCTCTTTTTTGAAGATCTATGAAAAGGAAGGCAAGCACTTGAGGGAGATCGAAGGGGAAGGCCAACACCAGTGACAATGGGGAGGAAGGCGATGGTGGAGACCGATTGGAGGTGGCAATGAGGAGAGCAGAGAGGAGGTCAATGTCTCTTTTTTGGAGATCTGCGGGAAGGCAAGCACCTGAGGGAGATTGGAGGGAAAGCCCAACGTCGATGACGATGGGGAGGAAGGCAACAGTGGAGAACAGTGGGAGGGGACGGCAAGGAGAACAGAGAGGAGGCAGGCTTTCATGAGAGGTCGAGAAGGTTCTAGAGGACTCCAGAATGGTTCGAGGAAAAAAAAATAAAAAAAAAAGATGCCAAGGGAGTCCAAAGCGTGCCAAGCAAAAAGAAAAAAAAAATAGCACGGAGGAGGAGTTCAGTGGGCATGCCACATGGCACATGAAGAGAGCGCAAGGATGCACTTTAATATATAGGATAGATATTTGAGAAGAAAATTAAATAAAAATATTAATTCAATAATAATATCAAAAATATTTCTGCTATCTTAAAATTTTTGGTCTGATTAACATGGGCTAATCTAATCTAACCTAACCTGACATGAACTCAACTAAATCTAAATTTAGCTTGAAGCCGAAATGGATTTGGCCTCGTTAAAGAAATCTCAACTCAAAATTGAGTTGCATATAAAGTTTAGATTTAGTGTTTTCATCCTCAATTTGGCTAATGGGTCAAAAATTTAAACCTGAATCCAACCTATTTATTAAACAGATAATTTGATCTGACTTATTTAACCTGCTTATTAAACAGATCAAATTAGATTAAATAGGTTAAATAGATTAAATAGATTAAAAGATCAGATTAAATGGGTCAAAAACAGGTTAAATAGATTTTAAACAGATTAAATATGTCTTAAACGGGTTAAACAGGTCGGATGAAATAGATCAAAAATAGATTAAACAGATTTTAAATAGGTTAAATAGGTTACATGGGTTAAATGAATTATTTGACTCAATTTGATCTGAGTATTAAATGGGTTAAATAGGTTAAATAAATCAAATATCTAAAATCTAAATCCGATCCAAATATTAAATGAGTTAAATGGATCGATCTGTTTATGATCTAAATTCATTTAGTCTAAATCCAAATCTATTTATGATGGATCGAACACGAATCGGATCATATTTTACCGATCCTAACCAAAATTAACAACCAAGAAATAGTTCTAAATGACTGCAATAATCAATACTTCTTAACATGGATGATACACAATATCACAACATTCTAGCATATTACCGTACGATGTGTGAGATACATCTTTTATTTAGAAAATATACTATCTTAAAAATATTATTCTTATTTAGTATATAATTATTTAAAAGATGTTATATATTTTAATAATACATAAAATATTTATATTATTAAAAATAATTTATTAGTTTTAAATAAAATATTATGTTATTAATGAATTAATATATTATTTTATTATGAATATAATTTATATTATTTTTAATTTATTAATATAATATTATAGAAATATCTTTTGTTTTCTCCTAAATTACAAAATGACCCTCCATATAAACTTCCATGTGGAATTAGAATACGGAGCATTGAAATGCCCGTTCTTTTTTACTAAATTATAAAAATATCTAAAAATATATATGTGATGAATGGAGGTTCTGCGAACACAAAGCCTTTGTTGATAAAATAAGATTATTTAAAGAGGATTATAAACTTTTTAATATATTATCTAGGACTTTATATTTAAGATTTGAAATTGTTGTTGTGCGGAGATATAACAAATTATTTCTTTCTAAGAGATGTTACCATTAATAAAATACTTATATATGTTTATTATCATGCATTTACTTTACACAGCAAAAGTTTATATTATATATGTTGATCAAATAAAATTATTTTAGCGAAGATAATACATTGTTGATATATTATTATCTGAAATTTTATATATAAAATTTATTATTGTTGTTGCATGGTGGAACAATAAATCTCTTCTCTCTAAGAGATGTTATCATTTTTAAAATATCTGCGGCTAAGATCTATCTAGCTGAAGTATATTGGTAGATAAATGTATATTTTCCAAATCTCTTGGTTAATTCAAATATATTCCGGAGTGTTAACTATAAATGAAAATAATAGCTAAATTTAACAAAAATTAGGGGAAAATAATTATTTGACATGGATTAGAAAAATATGTATGATTGTGCTCTAAGACATGAAAGTAAAAAACATCTATAGATATATTGATGCTATAACTTGTGATATTAAAACCATCTATCTCTTCGTGCTCTTAAAATAAGTTTTCCATTCATATATATATATATATATATACACATTAAAGTTTTAACTTATGATATTAATACTATCTATCTTTTCATATTCTTAAAATGGACATTTCATATACCTTGCACATATGGCGGAGTACACATGATATGCGAATATGGTAGATTAAATATAGAAAAAACTTTTAGTGTGACAAAGTTATAATCTCAATCTTGAGATATAACTCCCATCTTCATGCTCTTAAAATATCTATTTTTCTTATTAAATTATAAAAATACCCTTAAAAAGACATACGCCACGGATAGAGATTTTACCAATACGAAATCTCTATTTTAATATATATATATATATATATATATATATATATATATATATATATATATATATATATATAAAATTCATGTATCAGATTCTTTTATCATGCATTTACTTTACATGTGACAAAGTACACATGGCAAATTAAATATAGCAAAAGATTTTAATATGACGAAGTTATAATTCTAAGTATTGAAAAGATAAGTCTGTTTTATCCATTCATTTACTTTACATGTGGTAAAGTATAAATGACAAATTAAATATAGAAAAGGATGTTAATGTGAAAAGGTTAAAATTCTGTTACCAAAAAAAAAAAAAGTTAAAATTCCAAGTTTTAAAAGGACAAGTCTATTTTGCCCACGGGAAGAGTCGTCGCGCTAAGGTTGTAAGGATAGAATCCACCAATTCTACGATCGAAATCTTTTCTTGACACAATATTATAAGCTCACGACCATTCGATAAGTGGCGTCATAGAAGTCGGGGAAATGATGTGGTGGGTCAGATGGGACATGACGTGGGATCCCGAGGTACTTGAAAGGGACTTCGGGGTTGGGATTAACCACACCACTGTTTTATCAAAAAAAAAAACACACAGATCACTCGTATCCATTTCCACTAAAATATTTAAAATTATAAAAACATATTTTTATTAATAATAATTTAAAAAATTAATAATATTTAATAATATATTGATATATTAATACAAACCAGCTTAAAACTCCAAGCGAATACATGTATTTATTTTTTCAAATAATATTTTTATAAATTAAAATTTTAATATAATATAAAAGACATCATAAATGATATCAAATATTTTAAATGAAAATATAAATTTAAAATATTTAAATAGCATAATAATAAGGAGTAACATGATCATTTTTATTTTTTACTGATAGAAAAATTATTTCTTAAATTAATATTTTCAATATCAATTGTTTCAGAATCTTCATCATTAAGATAGTGTAAACTTTATTACTGAGCTGGTGTAGCTCATATCTTTTTCTTTTTTTTTCTGTACAGATAAATAAAATTAAGAAGTAAGGATGATTTAGGCTGGAGGATCTATGCCAGTGAGCATGAAGATTTGCAGTTGAAATTGAATTTATATGATTATTATGGGCTTATAATCAACTACTAATGAATTTTGGACGTGGATTTGATATTATTTTTTGGATTTATTCGTTCTGAATCAATATTGATTTATTTACTTGATGAATAATGGAATTGAATCTTTTTTTATAACTTATTTTTGATAGATTTTAGCTGATTATAATTGGTTGACTTCGTATTATCGTGGGCTTCATCCTCCAATAATATGGTCGTGTTATGTTTCAGATTTGGGATGTGAGATGACAGTAGGTAAAATAGAAGAGGTTGGCTTTTTTTTTTTTTTTTTAATCTGCCGCATTGTTGGCCCTAGCACTTTGATGGGATAGGCATTCAGGTGAGAGGTTGAGATCTCAATCGGGCTGGGTATTAGTTGAATTCAAATTCCTCCGATAACACACATAGAAAGAGAGAGATTATCATTACATAAAAATAGTATAGCAATGCTAACACAATGAACAACTCACATGAATGACTCCAGTGAAATAAAGTTAATTCAGTAAAATTTATATTTTTTAAGGGAGTATAGCGTCTAGGTCTGATTTTATCTCCAATTATATTTTTATAAGTATTGTCTAAGTCTGCATTTTGTTTGAAAATAAGAAAAATGGAATCAACAAAACCATATGTAGGTAAAAGTAGTTGTGCTGTGAGTTATTCTAATTTTTATTGAATTATATTTTTGATATAACTTTTGAATAGAAGCTTCTCCTTTTCTTGATTAACATATCTGACCAGCATATAACTATTCTTATAATCTTGGTTTTCTGATTCATTTGGCAGCAGGCACAGTACTTATTCTAAACCCTGTTCTAATTTCATGGCTCAAACAAAAGTTGCTTAAAGGAGTTGTCCGCTATAACATCATTATTATTAACACAAAAACTATAGAATCCATCTCTTCAAATAAATAATTTATAGTACAATAGAAAATGAAATCCTCTTAGCAACTTTCATTACTCTACTTCCTCTTTTACTGCTTGCTTCCATCTCTCACTCTTTTTTTTTTTTTGGTAAAAAAAAAAATATTGCTTGCATCTCTCACTCTTTGGTCGTGATCCAAAAGCCTTAATTCCAATCTCCTTTTAAATAAGCCCTTAAGTTGTTACCAAAAAAAAAAAAAAAAAAACCCTTAAGTTAGAAGCACATTGTCCTCTGACCTATTTCCTGTCATCAAAATATACCAAACAATGGAATGACTGAGAAAGCCTCTCTACTCCCACAACTCATGGTCTCACCCTTTTTCTCCAAGCATGCAAGCTTTCCCTTTCCTCAGACTTCTGGTTGTTAGCTCCTACACTCTCCATCCCCTCCTCTCTCCTTCGGACCTCCCCCTCCTCCACTGACATCAGCCGGTCACAACCTCCCCATCTCTTCCCCACCCTCCCGAGCCTCATTATTTTCCCCGGCGGCCATTCCCAATCTCTTCTTTCCCCTTCTCGTCCTCCTCCTCCGGAGAGAGATCATGGAGACAATATCATCGATGGCGCTGCTCCCCGAGGCATTCCGGGGGGCTCGGGACAACATCACGGAGCAGATGGGGCTGGTGTGGCAGTAGATCAAGGTGCTGATCATCGTCCCGCTGCTCCGCCTCGCCCTGTTCCTCCCCCACAATCCCCAGTTGCTTTCCGTCTTCCCTCCCTCCCTCCAACGAACCCCCTTCTTTCTTGCTTTCCTCTCATCCTCATCTTCCACAGCCTCACTGTCGCCGACGAAGACGGCTCCGCCTCCACCTCGGGTTCTGAATCTGGTTCCGGCTCCGACTTCTTCGAGTGGATCCACGGCCCACCTCCCTCGACCGTCGATCTCTGGCCTCCCCCTCTTCAAATCCCTTTTGTGGGATATAATGGAGTCTCAACCAGAAAATAGAAAAAAAAATAAAAAATAGAGGAGGAAGAAAGAAGAAAAGAAAGTTACCGACGGTTAGAATATCGTCGGCGGCTAAATCTGGCCATCAAAAGTCATGTGGGGTTTGAAAAAGAGAGGATGACATATCTTAGATCTGGTGAAGGTAGCTCGCCAGAAAAACTCACAGAAAGCCCTCTAATCTCATGTTTTTACAGACGATTGATTGGAGGATTTGAGGGAGATAACCGGAGGCTTTGTAGCCTCGAATCTAGGATCATTATCGAAGTTCGATCAGGATTGAAATCCCTCTCCTGATCGAACATGGAGGAGGAGACAAACTCCATCGGAGTTCGCCTCTTCCATACGTGATATTTTTATTTTTTATTTTTTTTCTCATATGCTAGAACATGTGGTTTTTTTTCTTTTTCCTAATACTCCACGTGTCACAGGAAAGCTTCATTTTATATTATATATATTAGATAATGACAAACCTTAAGAATTAATTTCTCATGAAAAAAAGATGCGGCAGATGGCGTTCAGTCCCACACTTGGTGTCATCATCTTAATTTTTTTTGCATCCAATTTCTGAGGATGCGGAGAGAGAAGGTCCTTGCAGTTGAGAAATTATTGCATGCACCAAGTGCAAATGAATCAAGATAAATTTCAGAGCATATGCATGGCAGAGAGCGCGCAATTAAGAATCGGTGAATACAAAAGGTCGCATGGCATGTTATCCACCGTGAGATTTACATGGTCCAATTGCGCCTGGTGCATGCAATACGGAGGCCTTGCAGCCATATGAACAGCCACCTAATCTTCATTGAATTTTACCCTAGCAGAGAAAGGATTCCTTCTTTACCAGATTTCCAATTATAGAAAGCTATGAGCACCCATTGTAGCCCATTGTAACCTTCTCTGTCTATAAAGAAAGGGAGAGAGAGAGCATCATCCTGAAGTATCTTGAAATCCATCATTAATTCCAATGTTTTTAAACTTTTTATTTATTCACTCCTGCTCCTTCTCCTTTCGATGGAGGTTCATGGGAAGGGATAGGGTTGCTGCGCCCCTAATGGCTTTCATTATTGTAAGATCCATCGCTGCTTGAGCAAATGCTTGAAACCCAAACAAGCACTTTCTACTAAACATTGCATAAATTCTTATTCTACATGTAATTTTTAAGCTGATATGTGTATATTATTGGGACCACATCTTCAAGTGGCCTACAACATAAATACTGTAAATTCATCTCTTATCTTGCAATAAATTATGAGTTTGCACATGCCCTCGATTATCAACCAAAAAAAAAAATCCATCGCTACTGCTCGATCAACACCCACCCCACAACTTAGGTGGAAGTGTCCAAGTATCCAAAGTTCATTGTTTTGTGGCATTTATGTAGGTGTGTCTAGATATACTAAGTATCATGAGGTCTATCCAGATGTACTAAGTTTATCCTATATAGTTCATGAAGATGTACGGTAATAAGAGGTATATTTTTACATTTATTGAAGATATTTTTGATATTTTATGGTGCTAATATATTCTAAAAAATCTAATTTCATAAATAAATTAATTTTTTATAAAAATAAATAATTTTAAAAAATATAAAATTAGAGCATATTTATGGAAGGTAGATGTCATTTTAATTGAGCAATTTTAAGCACCAAAATGATGAAGAATTATTAAGCAATTTAATATATATATATATATATATTATTTTTTAGAAACAAATCGGAGCAAAAATTAAGTCAAAATACTCTAAAAAATAAATTTTTATAATCTTCGGTATATGGTGGACCAGTCGCTCGGTCCATAGATTCAGGGGCATGGTCCATCAAAATGATTCGCGGTCTTTGGCACAGCTACAGCGGGCGGAAGATACTTTGCGCGATCCGATGGGTGATATCGATTCTGAAGGAGATCAGATGGTTGCTGTTCATTATCGGTTGAAAACTAAAAGAAGAAAAAAATCTGAGTGCCATCCGACAGCTGAAAATTGATCTGGACTTCGATCCGATGGCTGGTATTCATTCTGACTGTGAATAAAAGAGATTGAGCGTGATCTAACGATCGAAAACTCATCAGATGCATGATCGGACGGCCAGCATCATTTTCGATCGATAGAAGGACTTAAACAATGAATTCTAGGCTGATCTGGGCGGTCCAAGTGAGATCCAACGGTCAGAAAAAATTTATACAGGTATACTATGAGTTCTAAATATGAGGTCCAAAAAATTTTCGGACTCCTTTTGCTACCAAAAAAAGGTGAAAAAATCATCTATAAATAGGAGGTCCAAGAATAAGAGTAAAGAGAAAGAAAAAATTAGTAGAAACATAAAAAAAAATTAGACAAAAAAAATTATAGAGCTTTAGGAATCTAAGAGTGGGAGAATATGAAGCTAGAGATCTTGATGCGTAGCTAAATCCCTTCAATCCGAGAATACAATGAAGTCTGTAAATAGATTTTTATTTTTATTTTTTATATTTAATTTTTATATAATAAAATTATATTTTTATTTCATATCTTTTTATTTTTCTGAGGTATTGATCTAGCCTACACAGCCTATATCCTCTACAGACGTGCCGTGATCTCTAGATATGGTACGTGCTTAGGAGAAATAAATCGTGATATGTTCGATTAAATTTATATTTTATAATTAACTTTAGATAGTTTATACTCCAATAGGATGAGCCGTGATCTACTGATACAATCCGTACCCCTTAGAGATAAGCTATACTAATACCTTAATCATGAGAATTAATATTGCAACATAAAAAAAAATAAATCTAATTTACATGGTGGATTCAGAATTTTTGAATTATTTTTCTGACTTATTTTTTTTCATAAATTAATTTATATTTATAATTTAATTTTTGCTATTCTATTTTTTTTAATCATTCTACAATCAATTCTCTTTTATTTCTTCTTGAAAAAAAAAAAAGAAAACCAATCGCCCTAGATCCCCATAGAAATGATTCTGACTCACCCTATTTATATAGTTTGAGTTGATTTTTATTCTTGACCACCTACGACAGCGATCATATGGATATAGTGAGTTTGTCTTATGTGGTTGTTCATATGATGGGATGATATGAGTTATGCATCTTTATGTAAAATCAGTTATTATGAAATATTAATTTATTTTTATTTTATATTACTACATTTTTTATCATTTTAAATGAATTGGAGGAAAAAATATTTCGAACTTGTGATGACTTTCCTCGTTCTCCTTCATTCAGGGATCGTAGGGTCCAACTCCTATGCCCTCACTTGTCGAATGGCCATAAGCTTATGATGTTTCGTCAAGAAAGGATTCTGATCATATAATTGATAGATTTCATGGTCCAAATGTTAACATGATGGCTTCTCTCCTCATGGGCAACACAAATTTTTTTTCTTCCATGGCCTTTAGGAATTTATAGGCAGCTTCGATTCTTAGAAAAGATGGGCAGTTTGGGCATTATGTTTGAATGATATACCTGTGTTGATCTATATTTTTAGAGCCATACTTTCCTCACTAGGCCATCATCCACTTGCTTGTTAATGACAAATAATACGTGCATCTAGTTTTCTGGATATATCCTATAAATTTATATTCTTGAATATCTATACTTTTCTTAAACGAGATCGATGCAAATTAATTTAGTAGTAGCATATTACACACGGGATGTATGGTGTTGGGTATAAAATACCCCCAGCCGAAGTTCGTATCAGGAGTGACCCTCCAGGGATTCTACCGACGTCCGACCTTCGGCGACATCTTTCCGAACCTCTCCGGCGGCCGAGCCTCCGCAACATTCCCAAGTTCTGCCGATGGATAAACTCCCACCAATGTCGATCGGATTCTCCACGACGGACGGACTCCACCCAAGTTTCTGCGGTGGTCGACTACCTTTTAGACTTCGTTCGGGCTCCTACGGGAGCCGGACTTCTTTCCCAAGCTCCGACTGCAGGTAGCCTTCATCCGGACTCCTACGGGAGCCGGACTTCTTCCCCAAGCTCCGGCTACAGGTAGCCTTCATCCGAGCTCCTACGGGAGCCGGACTTCTTCCCCGAACTTCGGCTGCAGGTAGTCTTCATCCGGACTCCTACGGGAGTCGGACTTCTTCCCCAAGCTCTGGCTGCAGGTAGCCTTCGTCCGGGCTCCTACGGGAGTCGGACTTCTTCTCCGAGCTCCGGCTGTAGGTAGCCTTCGTCCGGGCTCCTACGAGAGCCGGACCTCTTTCCTGAACTCCTGTTGCAGGTAGACCTCACCCGAACTCCTATAAGGGCCGGACTCCGAGCTTCGACTGCAAGCGATCCACTCTGAGCTTCTGCTACAAGTGGTCTACTTCAAATTTCTACCACGAGTGGTCCGCATCGAATTTTCACTGTAAGCCTTCACCCGAGCTCCCATTATGAACGAATTTCTTTCGGATTTCCATTGCAGGCAGGCTTCGACCGAGTTTCCTTGGCAAATGATCCCCATCCGGGCTTCTACGGAGATCGGACTCCGACCGAACTCCTGTAGCGGATAGATTCCGGATGAACTCCTACGGCACACGGACTCCAGCAGCTGGACCCCTCCAGCAGATAAACCTCTCCAGCGCCATCCGACATCCGCTGTCGGTCGACCCTTTGCCGAATTCTGTGTGAAACCGAACTTCATCTACGAAAAATCTCTAGCCGAGCTCCTACAGCAAATGGCCCTCGCCTGCAGTATTAATGCCCAAGGCACCCAACGGTAGAAGGCTCGCCAGCAACATCTGAGCTCCTCTCATATGGATAGCTGCCTCTCCCTGCCAGATACCTCGATCGAGCTTCAGCCGACAGGCCTGGACTCCCCGGCAGGCCATAGTAATGGCCACGACTTTGCTCCACTCCCTGCGACGGATTCAGCGCGGCTTCACCACTCCCTGGCAGGCCATAGTAATGGCCACAACTCTGCTCCACTTTCTGCGATGGATTTCGCGCGGCTCCACCACTCTCTGGCAAGTCACGACAACGGACACTGCTCTACTCCCCGCAACAGGCTCCACGTGGCAGGCCACGGTGATAGCCACGACTCCACTCCACCACTCTTCGTAACAAACTCCTCCTGGTCCCGAACGGCCCACTACCAGGCAGTTACCAACGTCGCTATCAGTCTGTTGCACCCTCCACCTATAAAAAGGAGACCCCAGATACGTTATTCTCTAAGCTCTAATTTCTATCTTGAAACTTTGCTAAAATTTTCGTTCAAGTACTCCATTCTTGTTGAGGCAGAGAACTGACTTGAGCGTCAGAGGATCTTGCCGAAGCACCCCCAACTCTGGTTTAGACTTCCTTTGCAGGTCCCGACGGTGACCGCGACTCCCTCGACTCTAGCTTTTTCGACGTCGGCAGATTTTTGCACCAACAGGATTGACGCTAGAGGAAGGGGTATGTCTTCGCAGTACCCTTGTTTTTAAAGGAGCGCTCAACGGGACCGCCTCCGATCATCTTCTCCGACATCCTCTTCTCCTTCCCCCACTAGATCTTCGCCCGATGCCTCCCCACAAAGCATCCACTCGACGATCCACGACCTCCGCGGTCAGATCTCAGGCTCCGACCTCACCTCCAGTTTTTCAGGCTCCTCCCCCTCCTTTGGCAACGGCGGTTGGCGCAGAGCAATTCGACCTACTGGTTCAGCAGGTCAGAGGCCTCGCTGAAGCGGTGCAGGCCATGCAGCAGCAGCAACAGCCGCAGACGTCAGTGCGACTGGAGAGAACATCGTCGGAACTCCAAAATTCGATGGTAGGACGGGCCACTTGGGCCAGTCGCCCTGTCTTTCCCGGAAAGAGGGTGGAGAGCCCTCAGTCAGATCACGATTCTACTCCTGGAAGATCTCTACCTCTATTCTGTCAGAAGACCCTCGAGACCTGTAGCCGAGAGGATTTTCTGGATCGGAGGCTTCAGGAGATGAACCGACGGATCGAAGAACTCCACCACGCTCCCCCCGCTTATGGTGAGGATATTTGTACTGACCCCCCCTTTTCTCAAATGATCATGCAGGATCCGATCCCGCCAAACTTCAAGCTCCCTCAATTTGAAAGCTATGACGGGACTTCGGACCCAGTTGACCATCTGGAGGCCTTCCGGACAATGATGCTACTTCACAGTGTGCCAGATGCCATCCTGTGCTGAGCTTTTCCATCCACCTTAAAGGGAGCAGCGAAAAATTGGTACTCGGCGCTGAAGCTGGGTACCATCTTTTCCTTTGATCAGATGAGCCACCAGTTTGCGGCTCATTTTGTTAGCAGCCGGCATCCCCGGAGGGGTTCGGAGTCCCTTATCAACATCAAGCAGAGGGAGGGGGAGTCCATTCGGGCTTACATCAACCGTTTCAATGTCGTCATGTTGGAGGTCCGGAACTTGGACCAATCGATCGCGATGGCCGCTCTGAAAGGCGGCCTTCAGAAGAACGACATTCTTTTCTCCCTGGAAAAAAAGTACCTTAGAGATTTTGCTGATTTGTTGGCTCGGGTCGAAGGGTACGCTCGGGCAGAAGAAGCCTTCAAGATGAAGGATGAGGAGACCGCGAGAGAGCGGCAGGCGGGAGACTCGAGTAAGCCCGCAGTCGAAAAAGGACCGAGAGAAGCTCGGCCACGTTCTCGAACTCCTCCCGGGCACAAGCGCGTCCAGACTCCTCCCCGAGCACGTAGACAGAGAAGCCCGGAGCGTCAGGTTCGGCGGGGCTCTCCCCCAGGAAGATTCCGCAGCTATGCCCCCCTCAACGTATCGAAAATCCAGGAGGAAAGAGCAGCCCGGAGATCGGCCTCCAATTGGGATCATCAACTCCGTCTCTGGAGGACCTTGATAGGGAGCAGACCTTCTACAGCCCTGAGATTTGAAAAATCTGTAAATGTATTACGAACGACTTCGCTTTAAATCAAGATTTCTTTCAGATTTGCACATCTTTCCCTTTTGGCATGGACTTGAAATGACAGGGGATAACTCCTTCAGACAACGAAAACAACACCTAACATGAGCAAGGTCGAAGGCCCGGTTATTTTTAGAACGGATGGGGGGAGAGGCCCTACAGCGCCCATATGTGCCCCCACAACCATGTTAGGGACAGGAGGAGAACCTCGCCCTAACATGAGCAAGGTCGAACACCCGATTATTTTTAGACCGGATGGAGGGAGAGGCCTACAGCGCCCATATGCGCCCCCACAGCAATGTTAGAGATAGGAGGAGAACCTCGCCCTAACATGAGCAAGGTCGAAGGTCCGATTATTTTTAGACCGGATGGGGGGAGAGGCCCTACAGCGCCCATATGCACCCCCACAGCCCTGTTAGGGACAGGAGGAGAACCTCGCCCTAACATGAGCAAAGTCAAAGGTCCGATTACTCTGAGACCGGATGGGGGGAGAGGCCCTGCAATGCCCATATGTGCCCCCACAGTCCTATTAGGAGCAGGGGAAGAACCTCGTCCTAATCTGAGCTGAGATCGACTGCATTAGAAATAGGGGAAGAACATCGTCCTGACACCAACTAAGGTCCGACCATTCGAGACCAGATAGGAAAAAGGGAACCTTCTCAGTGGGCCCTCCGTGCTCCCGCGACCCCACTAAGAGCAGAGGAAAAATCCTCACTCGAGAAAAGAAAAAGAAAAAAGGGGAGGGGGGTTAAAAAGGAAAGTGACGAACTACATCAGTGACGAATGGAAAACAAATTACATCAAAGATATAGGGAACCTCGTCTCAGCGAGGATTGGGGTTCTTATCAAAATCTCCGGTCTCCAAGAGAGCTCTCAACACAGGCCAAGGATAAGACGGCTTCCTCGGGGCAACGAGAAGCTCAGACCTCCGAGCTCGAACTCTGAAAGGAGGTGTCAAACTCGAGTGGCCCCGGACAAATCTGCAGCCATAAACAAAAGGATGGGTCAATGCGACGACAATCGGGTACCTCCGAATGGCATTGATATTGAGCAAGGCAAAAGCCGAAAGGAGCTCGGCAAACGATAATTCAACACGTGAGTAAAAGAGGTAACGGAAAATTTTTTTCTCATGTCATTAACTAAGTATACATTACAGAGCCCTTGAGGCTGAAGAAAAAAGATGATAAGAAAAGCAAGCCGACGTGACGACGACCAAGAACCTCTAGATAACATCGACATTAAAAAAAAAAGGGAATACAACAATAGCAATAGTGAATGAAAGAAGTTCGGCAGGCGATAATTTGACGCAAAGTGCGGACAAGATGACAAGAATCTCCTTTTCATTCTCGATTAACAAGGTGTACGTTACAAAGCCCTGAGGATCAGAGAAAAAAGAATATTACTACAAGACTTGAAAAGAATACATTAAAGACCGCTTCAAGCTTTCGACTTCTCCTTCCGGCTCCATCCTTCTCAGCAGTATTTTCCAGTGCGTGTGATGAACCCATCGGCTCTCGCCCCCCTCCTCGTTCTGCTCCATTGCTGAAACCCCAACTCTAGGGGAAAAAGGGGGGGATAGAATTCAAGGGGCAGCGGTAGCGACGGCAGCGGCAACGACGACCTGTATCGGGAAAAATCGAAAGTACCCCGGAGGCCGCGATGACGCCGGAGGCATGCACCACCACCGTGTGCTCCCCGACAACCACCATCTTAGGTACATCGGTGGGGTCGGCATGCGCTACTTCCACCACCCCCGCAACAAGTTCTACTGTCCCGCCGTCAGCACCGACCGCCTCTGGTCCCTCGACCCCGACGACATCAAAAAACCCACCACAGCTTATGACGGCAACTCTACCCCCTTGATCGGTGTCGACCCATTCAACTACTTCGAAAGTCTCGGGCAGGACGCGCTCACCGACTGGTTCTATTATTAAATCCCTATTGTTGAAGGAATCCTCCCTCGAGCCCCCTTCGAAGCTGTGGGAACCCTCAGTGGCAGTTCGACAGTCGTTGAACTTGCAGACCACTGTTTCCTCCCTCCTACTCCTCTCGATCCGTAGTATCCTCTCGAGATTGACCTCCGGGGCAAAAGCCCCGGTGGGAGAACTCCCCGAAAGGGCTCGGAAGATTGAAGACGGCGGGGAGCCGGCGGAGATGGCGAAGATTAGCGCGAACAATGCTTGGGGTCGAAAAGGGCACCGATGGGTGGCTAAACTCTCAGGCAGAAGAAAGGCGTCGTCTGGACTCTCAGGCGAAATGAAGTCCTTGGAGGGAAGGAGGAGATTTAAATAAGCGACGGGACTTGGCACAGTTATGGTGGTGGATATCCCTAGGTCAACCAATGCCCGCCACGTGTCCACTCACCGTGGCGTAGGGCTGACTGCTAGCGGGACCATTATGGTGTGGCGCTTGGAATTACGCTCCAGTGAAAATTCTGAAAGGACTCTTCGGATCGCCTTAATTGGAAAAAGACTCCAGTACGCACGCATTAAATTCCAAGATTTTCGAGGGCGGTCGTGCGCGGGATTCAAGAGGCAACTTTGGCTGTAAAAATTTCTCTGTACTTCCTTCATTTGAAACTCGAACTCGGAAGTAAGGGAACTGGTGTTGGGTATAAAATACCCCCCAGCCGAAGTTCGTGTCAGGAGTGACCCTCCAGGGATTCTACCGACGTCCGACCTTCAACGACATCTTTCCGAACCTCTCTGGCGGTCGAGCCTCCGCAACATTCTCAAGTTCTGCCGACGGATAAACTTCCACCAGTGTCGACCGGATTCTCCACGACGGACGGACTCCACCCAAGTTTCTGCGATGGTCGACCACCTTCTAGACTTCGTCCGGGCTCCTACGGGAGCCGGACTTCTTTCCCAAGCTCCGACTGCAGGTAGCCTTCATCTGGACTCCTACGGGAGCCAGACTTCTTCCCCAAGCTCTGATTGCAGGTAGCCTTCATCCGAGCTCCTACGGGAGCTGGACTTCTTCCCCGAACTCCGGCTGCAGGTAGTCTTCATCCGGACTCCTATGGGAGCCGGACTTCTTCCCCAAGCTCCGACTGTAGGTAGCCTTCGTCCGGGCTCCTACGGGAGCCGGACTTCTTTCCTGAGCTCCGACTGCAGGTAGCCTTCGTCCGGGCTCCTACAGGAGCCGGACCTCTTCCCTGAACTCCTGTTGCAGGTAGACCTCACCCGAACTCCTACAAGGGCCGAACTCCGTGCTTCGACTGCAAGCGATCCACTCCAAGCTTCTGCTACAAGCGGTCTACTTCAAATTTCTATTACGAGCGGTCCGCATTGGATTTTCACTGTAAGCCTTCATCCGAGCTCCCATTATGAACGAATTCCTTTCGAATTTCCATTGCAGACAGGCTTCGACCGAGTTTCCTTGGCAAATGATCCCCATCCGGGCTTCTACGGAGATCGGACTCCGACCGAACTCCTGTAGCGGATGGATTCCGGATGAACTCCTATGGCACACGGACTCCAGCAGCTGGACCCCTCCAGCGGTTGAACCTCTCCAGCGCCATCCGACATCCGCTGCCGGTCGACCCTTTGTCGAATTCTGTGTGAAACCGAACTTCATCTACGGAAAGCCTCTGGCCGAGCTCCTACAGCAAATGGCCCTCGCCTACAGTATTAATGCCCAAGGCACCCAACGGTAGAAGGCTCACCAGTAACATCCGAGCTCCTCTCAGATGGATAGCTGCCTCTCCCTGCCAGACACCTCGATCGAGCTTCGACCGACAGGCCTGGACTCCCCGGCAGGCCATAGTAATGGCTACGACTCTGCTCCACTCCCTGTGACGGATTTAGCGCGGCTTCACCACTCCCTGGTAGGCCATAGTAATAGCCACGACTCTGCTCCACTTCTTGCGATAGATTCCGTGCGGCTCCACCACTCTCTGGCAAGTCACGATAACGGATACTGCTCCACTCCCCACAACAGGCTCCACGTGGCAGGCCATGGTGATAACCACGACTCCACTCCACCACTCTTCGTAACAAACTCCTCCTGACCCCGAACGGCCCACTACCAGGCAGTTACAAATGTCGCTATCAGTCTGTTGCACCCTCCGCCTATAAAAAGGAGATCCAGATACGTTATTTTTTAAGCTCTAATTTCTATCTCGAAACTCTGCTAAAATTTTTGTTTGAGCACTCCATTCTTGTTGAGGCAGAGAACTAACTTGAGCGTCGGAGGATCTTATCGGAGTACCCCCAACTCTGATTTAGACTTCCTTTGCAGGTCCGGACAGTGACCGCGACTCCCTCGACTCCAGCTTCTCCGATGCCGGTGGATTTTTGCACCAACACATGGGATATTTTTTTTTAATTTCATCAAATATAAATTATTCTTAAATTAAATACTCTTTTTCAGACTAAATATTTGTATTGAAAGTCTTTTATTTAATCTCATATACATCTAATATTAAAAAATTTATAGATTAAAAGGCAACATAATATAGAAGAATATTTAGTTCCCATGACATAAAACTCATAAGTTTTATTTGAATAACATGGTAAAGTATAATAAATGGTATTAAGTATTTTAAATAGAGATATAAAGTCAAACTATTTCCAATTTGAGAGCCATAAAGAGTACCATCTAGCCTATAAAATCATAGGTCCTAAGAAATTTGTTTCTTCTAGAGTTGGCAATTTTTTCGATTCGATGGATATCCAACCCGAATAGGATGGATTTTGCCTATCCCGATTAAGAGGCAGGGCAAATATAGATTTTAGAAAAAATATTCAAAGCAGATTTGGATTATATACAGATAATAGTATGTCCTATCCTGAATCTGCCCCAATAATCTCTCTCTTAATTAAATATACACACACATTGTTAAATAAAATTGAAAATCTAACCGCTAATCTCTCTCTCTGGTTAAATAAAATCTGAAACCCAACCTTAGTGGTGCTGCTCAATGGGTCCCCACTCCCTTCCCACCTATAGTGGTGGCTTGGTGGTCGACTAGAAGGATGCTAGCAGTGGAGAGGAATGACAATTAATGCTAAGCACGAGAGACTATCTATTCGGCCACTCCAAGCCTCCTACCTAATTGAAACTGCTGAGGATAGAAAAATCAGAGGAAAAATCAGAGGCAAACAAAGGAAAAATCAACGAACAAAAAAGGAAAGATGGAAAAAATCGAAAGGTAAGACCTTTCTCCACATAGATTGATATATATATATATATATATATATATATATTTGTCTTTTCATTTCATTTTCTTATTCATAGATCTATGAGGAAGATGGGGTTTCTTAGGTTCTATAGATCTATGGGGATGGAGGGGTTTCATAGATACATGGGGAAGGAGGACATTTGAGAGAGATCGGAGGGGTTTCTTAAGTTCCGATAGGAGTTTTGCCTTAACATATGGGTTTTGTGTGAGTTGTCATGGTGTAAGTTGGTCCCTTGAGGTTTCAAGAGCTTTATTTTGGTGGAAGCATGATATTTTGTTGGGTTTTGGGATAGGGTGGTAGGCGATGGTGAGCAGTGGCGAAGATGGAAAATGGAGAAGGATGGCGATGAATGGAGGAGTAAAGAAAGGATGGGAGTGATGGAAGAGGGATTTTGGATATATCCGATCCGACTCGATCTATCCTTGAAACCTGACCTGACTTAACCCGAGATGGATATGGAGTGGGTTTGGATATAGATTTTCCCTAATGGGATATATATGAGTATTAGTCGATCCAACCAATACCCGATCTGTGGCCACTCCTAATCTCTTTCTAAGTTCTATCATCTCTCACACACTCTTTATTTAAAATATAAAAATTTAACTAACATATATTGATAAAATATCTAATATGGTTAATGAAAGTATATAGATGTAGTGAGTTTGTCCTATATGGTTGTTTGTATTGTGGGATGCTATGAATTTTATTTGCCATCAACATGTAAGTGGATGACAACCCAAAAGAGAAAATGGAGCTTTCAGAATGGATATCCAATACGGTTGGTCCTATCATATCTCACTCATTCTCTATTTAAAATATAAAAATTTAACTAATATATATTGATAAAAAATCCAATATAGTTGATTAAAGTATATAGATGCAACGAGTTTGTCCTATATAATTGTTTGTATTGTGGGATGCTATGAATTTTGTTTGCCATCAACATGCAAGTGGACGACAGTCCAAAAGAGAAAATGGAGCCTTCAAAATAGAGATCAATAGAGATATATCATTTAAACATGATGCCCAAATTGCCCATCTTTTCTATGAATCAAAGCCACTTATAAATTTCTAAAGGCCATAGAAAAGATAAGTCTTTGTTGCCCTTGAGGAGAGCAGCCATCACGTCAATATTCTAATAGTGAGATCCATTGATTCTATAATCAGTTCCTTTCTTGACCCAATATCACAAGCTCATGACCATCTGATAAGTGTGGTCATAGGAGTTGGACGCTACGGTTCATTGGTGAAGGATAATGAGCAAAGCTATCAAAAGTTTGAAATAATTTTTCTCTAATATGCTTAAAAAATAGTAAAAACTAGAAAAAAAATATAGAAGCAATTCTTCAATTTTAGATCAATTTTACTTACATTCTCTATACTTTAAAAAGTGTCATACTGATCCTTCTAATTATCGATATATTTCAATATAATTTAGTCGTTCATTACCAATAAATGGTGTTAGCTTTCTCTCTCAATGAATGAAAATGTCCCTTGTTCATGGGTGGGCTTACAAGAGAAAGATGATGAGAAGAAGAAGTGGATGAAAAAGAGAAAAGAAAGACCATTGGTGAGGAATAGATTAGAAGAGGAGAAGGAGGACAAAGAGGAGAAGAGGGTGGGGAGGAAGGGGAGGCAGAAAGATGGATTGCCCTCAAGAAGGGGTGGAGGTGGAGGGGGCCATTATGGAAGGGGATGGCTTATGAATGGTTTAGAGGAGGATGAGTATGAGAAGGAAGGGGAGGAGATATAGAAATGGGTGGAGGTAGAGGGAGTCATTATAGAGGAGGAGAAATGAATGAAAAAGGGAGAATAGATGGATTGCCATGAGAAGAGACAGCTGTAGAGGGGCTATCATAGAGGGAGAGGACTCATGGATAGGTTTGAAGGAGGAAGAAGATGAGGAGGAGAAGTGAATAAGAAGGAAAGAGAAGAAGAGAGATGGCCCACTAGCAAGGAATGGGTTGGAGGAGGATAAGGAGGAGAAAAGGGAAGGAAAAGGATGGGTGGTCGACAAAAAGAGTGAAGGTGGAGTGGGCCATCATGAAGGGAGATGACTTATAGATGGCTTGAAGGAGAAGAATGAGGAGGAGAAATAAATAAAGAGGACGGAGAGGAGGTGAACAAATGGGTGAGCTAGAGAGAACCACCATGGAGGAGAAATGGATGAGGAGGAAGGAAAGGAAGAATGAGGAGAGAGAAAGAGGGACACCAATGATGAAGGAGAAGATAGATCGGAGAGGAGAGAGGAAGGAGGAAAAAGGTGGAGATAAGAATACTTTTATTATTTTATAAAAATAATAATATCATATGATGGTCATGTAACATCATTCTTTTAATGAAGATAGATGACTCAATCACATTAAAATATATCAATAATTAGAAAGATCAATTTAATACTTTTTAAAGTATAGAGATATAATGAAATTAGATTAAAGTTAAAAGGATGTTTCCATAATTTTTTTAAAAAAATATAATAATATAAAATAAAAAAAAATTAATATTCGATAATAACTTATTTTACATGATATAGCATCTCACAATACAAACAATCCTATGAGACAAACTCACTACATCTATATACCTTTAAGAATCACATAGGATATTTTATCAACACATATTTGTTAAATTTTTACACTTTAAATAGAAAACATTGAGAGATGATAGAAAGAGATGGTTTTCTTAGAACCTATGATTTTGTAGGCTAGATGGTATTTATTATGACTTTCAAATTGAAAATAATTTGACTTTGTATCTCTATTTAGAATACTTATACTATTTATTATACTTTACTATGTTATTCAAATAAAATTTCTGACTTTTATATTATGTGAATTAAATAATCTTTTATGTTATGTTGCCTTTCAATCTATAATTTTTTTAGTATTAAATACATTTGAGATTAAACAATCAACTTATAGTACATACATTTAGTTTGAAAAGAACTACTTAATTTAAGAATAATTTATATATGATAAAATTAGAAAAAAATTACCCCATGCATCCCTTGGGTAATATGCTAGTGCTAAATTAATTTGCATCCCAATTAAGAAAAGTATAGATATTTGAGAATACAAATTTACGAAAGTATATCTAGAAAAATAGCTACACATTTTGTATGCCATTAGCAGGCAAATGGACGACAGCTCGGAGGAAAAAGTAAAGCCTTAAAAATGGAGATCGATGGAGATGTGCCATTCAAATATGATGCACAAATTGCCCATCTTTATAGGAACCAATGAAGCTTATAAATTTCTAATGGCCACGGAAAAGATAAGTCTTTTTTTGTCCATTAGGAGAGCAACCATCATGTTAACATTCTAATGGTGGGATCCATCAATTCTATGATTATAATCATTTTTTGACTAATATCACAAGCTCACGGCCATCCAATAAGTAGGGTCATAAGAGTTGGACCCTATGGTCTATGAGTGAACGAGAATGCGCAAAGCTAGCACAAGTTTGAAATAATATCTCCTCCAATGAACTTAAAAAATAGTAAAAAATATAATAACAAAAAATAAAAATAAATTAATATTCCATAATAACTTATTTTACGTAAGTTTCATTACTCATAGTATCCCACAATACAAACAATCATATAAGATAAACTCACTACATCTATATACCTTCATCAACCATATGGGATATTTTATCAACATATATTAGCTAATATTTTATACTTTAAATAAAAAGTGTGCGAGAGATGATAGAACTTAGAGAAGGCTTTCTTAGGACCAATGAATTTGTAGGCTAGATGGTACGTACTCTTTTTTTTTGATACAAGCAGACGGTCATACCACTCTGGTATGAGAGTAGCCTATCAAATCAAGATATAAAGTATCTCGTAAGGTCGACAGGCAAAAGTCCTCCTATCTTCATTGGTGCGGATACCAAAGCCATCAGAAGTCAGCGATATGATTTGGATTCGATTTGGATCGAAGAAGTCCCATTAGATTGACTCTACTTTAGTTATTTATTTTTAGTCAATAAAGTTATCTTAATGTATTTAGTTTTGGATCTATAGGACCATACTTCAGTTTGTTTTGGGTTTGTCTATATCACCTTTGGAGCCACAACTCTCCACATGCCCAAGGAAGAAATATGCATGCCAGCATGTGTTGTGCCCAAGGATCCTCATGTCAAGTTGTATGAAGCATCAAGCACCCACATGGAGTTTCATTTTTTTTCTAAAATTTTTTAAGAACTCTTGGCTACCTACTTATTTTGTTGAAGGACTGATTTCTTTCTCATGATATGTTACTTTATTTGGAAACCAGACATAATGCTTTACTTTTTGGTGGGAGGACTTTCTTCCTTCTAAAAGGTAAGAAATTTTTAAAAAATTAGGACCTCTAAGGTTCCATATAAATCTTTATATTTTTCATGAAGAGGATAATGAATAATTTTACAAACTTCATAAATACTTGTGTCAATCACTCCAAGAGAGAGAGGGTGTGAGATCTAAAATCGCCCCACAAAGAAAGAGTGTGAGGTCCACTTTCTTTTCTATCTTTTTAATCTTCATCTTCTTAAGATCCAGTATTTTTACGATCTCGAATCGACTCCACCATCTATCCATGCAAGCCTATCCCATCAAAAGAAGATCTGTCTCCTCCAAAATTTTCGTCTATCATGATGAGAGAAAAGAGTGATCCCTTATTTTACAAATCATATACCGTCAAGAACCTTCATTCCTTCTCAGTTGATCTTTGATTTTTATTTTTCTGTTAGATCAGATGTTGGTAAAGATCTAGTTTTTTATCGACGGATCTATTAGTTAAAAGATTAAGAGTTCTAATCGGAATAGTTTTATAATTAGCACAATCCAGATTCTTATCATCTTCTTGGATTTTCTCATGGATTAATGTTTTACTCTCCCTCATTCTATTCATATTTTTTTTTTATATTTACTCGTGAGCATGTTTAATTTTTACTATTTATTTATGTACTTTATTATTGTTAGTTGTTTACTGATCTCTAGAATAGTATTCATCTGCATTATTTAGATTAATCTTGCTTTGGTCTCATATCAATCAATCACACCTTTTGAGTAGAGTATAGACAACTATACTGTCTATCCTAAGAATAATGATGTCCTTGGCTGAACGTGATTTATTGTTGATGAACAAAAAGAAGCTTGATCTTTAGGATTGACTTCTTTTTCTTTTCGTTAGGATTGTCCCACATTGATTTAGTATCAGAGCCGGTTGATTAGGATTTTAGTTTAAATTCAGCAATTTAAATTTTTACAAGCTAAATTTTTTTACTTTAAATTTCGTAATTTACTTTCAGATATTTTAATTTTCTTACTGCACCTTATTTCTGTATCCTAGATTTGTATGACCACGAGATCAGGTATCCAGTACCAACATCCTACTTTCCTACCCAACACCAATATGGACCTCAATACAGCAGCCATCATTAATACTCTAACTAAAAAGTTTGATGACATGAAAAAGTTTATAAAAGCCATGAATGAGAGAATAGTAGTATTAGAAAAAGCTAGGCAAAAACAACCTAAACCTGAGTCTCCCCGATTACCTATAGGATAGAGGATAGAGAGGTAGGAATCTAGAACTAGATCGACTTATAGGGGTATGCCCGCACCATATCCAATTCGACCAAGATGAGCATATCTTTAGAAATGTAAAAGTCGAAGCCTCAAATTTTGATAGTTGTTTAGATCCGAGAGAGTACCTAGACTGAGAATCAGGCATGGACCACTACTTTGGATGATATGAAATATCTGAAGCAAGAATAGTTAGGTTTGCTAGGATGAAGTTGATTAGGCAAGTCCGATTTTATTGAAAAAGTGTTGAGCATCTTCTCAACCAGAGAAGACAAGACCCAATAGAAATCTGGGATGAGATGAAAGAGAAACTCAGAGAGAAGTACCTTTCCACCTCCTACCAATAAAGACTTTTAGATCAATGATAGAGACTTACTCAAGGGAATAGATAGGTCACCGAGTACATCACGAGATTTGATGAGTACCTCATGAGATGTAGAGTAGCCAAAGATAGGGTTGTTATCTTGTCTAGATTTAGAACTGGATTATGAGAGAATATCTAGTGTGAGCTCTTTTTGCAAGAGATAACCATGCTAGAACAAGATTATCAACTTACCTTACACTTTGAGAGGTTTTCTAGATATTCAACTCTCTATCATCCCGAACCAAGCTGAGTAACCCCTTCTGGATTGAGACCTAATATTAATCAGGCTCCTAGTAATAGACCTCCACCTATAAATTCTATTGGAAGAAAAGAAGATAAAAAAAAAAGAGCTATAGGAGAGTTATCAAAAGGAATTAGTTTTTTATTCCATTGCTTCAAGTGCCATGGTTACGGTTATTTTGCTGCACAATATCCCAATCGATCATTATTAGTAAAAAAATTAAAGAAAAAAATCTTAAAAAATATTGAGGAGAAAGTTTATGAAGCTGATCCAGACTTAGCCGAGCAGTTTGAGAGTATTGAGGATATCCTAGGTTATGTTGCACCCGAGTCAGACCTTAGGCTTGGAGTCGTTAGGTATGTTCTAGCACAGACTAAGAAAAGTGAAGACTGACGTAGGACCTTTATTTTTCATACCTTCATAAAATTTGACAATAAAATTTATAAGGTGATCATTGATAGCAATAGCTGTATCAACGCTATCTCCATTGATATGGTTAAGCGATTAGAATTAACTCATGTAGATCATCTCAGCCCATACCATGTGTCCCAGATAGATTTCTCATTTATTTTCATCAAATTTAGATGTCGTATTTTCATCCAGCTTCATTCTTATCATGATCATATTTGGTACGATGTCTTACCCATGAAAGTTAGAAGTATCATATTAGGTCGGTCTTGGTTGTTTGGTAATGATGTTATGATTTATGGCCAAACCAACTCCTGTAGTTTTATTCATCAGAGTAAGAAGATCACGATTAATCTTTCTCCACCTAAGGCTACCAATAGAAAGATAAACGATGGACCAAAGAAAAACATCAAGAAAAAAAGCCTCCATCTAATAGGTACTAAAGAATTAGAGATGACCTTGAGTGAAGGATCACCGGTTTAGATGCTTGCTGCAAAAGAAGTTTGTGAAGACCCTAAGGTAGATTATCCTAAAGAAGTAGCTAGCCTTCTTAGTGAGTTTTATGATGTCTTCCTTGAGGATCTCTTAGATTACTTATTGTCTATGAAAAATATTCAACACGTCATTGATTTAGTTCTTGGATCTACCCTAACCAACTTGCCCCACTATAGGTTGAACCCTACTGAGCATGTTGAGCTACAAAGATAAGTTGGAGAGCTGATAAAAAAAAGATTCATGAGAGAGAGTTTGAGTTCTTGCATGGTTTCTGCACTATTGACTCCAAAGAAAGATGGTACATAGAGGATGTGCATAGATAGCCATGCCATTAACAAGAGCATCATTAAGTACCGCTTTTTCATCCCTAAATTAGATGACATGCTAGATATGATGGTTGGAGTCATCATTTTTTCTAAGATTGATCTTAAGAGTGGTTACCATCAAGTAAGAATTAGATCGAAAGATAATTGAAAAATTACTTTTAAGATGAAAGATGGTTTATATGAGTGAATGGTGATGCCATTTGGATTATCCAATGCCTCTAGTACTTTCATAAAGTTGATGATCCAATACTATGATCGTGTATAAGAATATTTGTAGTCGTATACTTTGATGATATTTTGATCTATAGTCGAACTAGGGAGGACCATCTAGACCATCTCTAAAGAGTGTACGAAGTTCTTCGAATAGAAAGCTTGTATGCCAATCCTAAGAAGTGCACTTTCATGACAGATTGTGTCATCTTATTAGGTTTTATTGTTACCCTCGATGGTGTATCTGTCAATCTTGAAAAGATTAGAGTAATAGTTGACTGGTCAGTTCCCAAGAGTGTACATGATGTATGGAGTTTTCATGGGTTAGCAATCTTTTATTGTAGGCTCATAAAAGGGTTTAGCACCATAATTGCTCCCATCATTGACTGCTTTAAAAAAAAAAGATTTTAAATGGACTAGGACAGCCAATAAAGCATTCCTAGATATTAAGGATAAGATGACCCACGCCCCAGTCATACGTCTACCTGATTTTTCTAAGATTTTTGAAGTAGCATGTGACACGTCAGGAGTTGAGAATGGTGGTGTTCTTAGTCAAGAAGATCATCCGATAGCATACTTTAGCGAGAAATTTAATGATTCTAAACTCAAATATTCTACCTACGATCAAAAATTTTACACAGTAATCCAAGCTTTAAGATACTGGAGATATTACTTACTATCGTAAGAATTTATTTTGTACTCTGATCATGAGACCTTCCGATTCTTGAATTTTCAAAAGAAACTGAATTATAGACATGGTAGGTGGGTCGAGTTTTTGCAAACCTATACTTTTATTTTGAAAAATCATGTGGGTGTAGAGAATCACGTTGCTGATGTCTTGAGTCATCGTCATACTTTGCTGTCCACCGTAGTTATAGAAGTTGTTGATTTTGATAAGATTAAAAAAAATTATGAGTGTCCAAATTTTGGTAGCATACTTATCACTTTACATAAAGGGCCATCTAGAGAATATAGTGAATACATCCTTCAGGATGGTTACCTATTTAGAGGAACTAGATTGTATGTCCCTCATACATTTTTAAGAGATTTTCTAGTTTAAGAACTATATGCTAGAGTATTAGCTGGACACTTTGGTAGGAATAAAATCATAGAGTTGGTAGAAGCTCAGTTCTTTTGGTCAAGCTTAAAAAGAGATGTTGTCATAATTATTGTCCAGTGTAGAACTTGTGTCGTGGCTAAGCAAAGAAAATAAAACACCGACCTATATACACCTTTACCTATACCAGACTATTCTTGACAAGATATTAGTATAGATTTTGTTTTGGAATTATCTAGGATAGTTAGGAAGTATAATTTTGTTCTAGTGGCTGTAGATAAATTTTCAAAAATATTTTATTTTTTGCCCTGTTGTCAAGTATCCGACGCATCGAAAGTTGTAAGAATATACTTTAATGAGATTGTTAGACTATACGAATTGTCTAAAATCATTGTATTTGATAGGGATGTTAGATTTATGAGCTACTTTTGAAAAACTCTATGACACTTTATAGACACAAAATTTCTTTATTTTTATTGTCTAAACCTTGATTGTTTGTGGTGTGCTTACTTATTTTCTATTTAAATTTCTTTATTTTTTTGCATTCTTGCATCTCATTTCTACACTTTGCTTAAATCACTTACTACATATAACTTACTTATTATTACTTAATCCTTATGATTCTAAATTAACTTTAAAATTTTAAAAATCCAATTCACCCCATCTCTTGGGTTGCATAGCTAGGCAACAGGTGGCGGGCTTCCCCACTATCGGTGAGGCGGCTTCGGAGGCAGCCTCCAGCAAAGGTCCATCGTAGGAAGGGAGAGGAGGGAGCAAGGAGCGCCAAAGGCACCGGAGCAAGAGAATGATGGAGATAAGAAACACTATAAAGGAGAAAGGGTGTTGCCCAGCTATGCAACCCAAGAGATGTGGTGAATTGGATTTTTAAAATTTTAAAGTTAATTTAGAACCACAAAGATTAAGTAATAATAAACAAGTTATATGTAGAAGGTGATTTAAGCAAAGTGTAGAAATGAGATGCAAGAATGCAAAAAAATAAAAAAATTTAAATAGAGAGCAAGTAAGCATACCACAAACAATCAAGATTTATAGTGATTCGGTACCAATCTTATACCTACATCCACTCTCCAAGCTCCTATTTGAAAATTTAAATCCACTAAAATGTATTCAACAAAAATACAACATCGGTACCTCCGACTCTAGCTATCCCAAACTAGAATACTTATTTTTTGGATATAAGCCAATCCAATATAATCTGATTCAAGGTTCGGATCAACCTATTCAAGTTTTGAAACCCTTCCAAAACTAAAGATCAAGACAAAAAAAGTATAAGAGTTAAAGATAAAGAAATACAAGTTTAGCTCCTTTAATGAGCAAATAAAACTTTAAGTATATTTTACACAACAAGAAAGAAGCTTTTCTGATTTTTCTCAAAGTTGTTGAAGACTTGAATGAGCTCTTGAGGGGTTGGTGAACTTGAAATGAAAGCTTCTTTTGCTTGAAGAAGATTTTTTGCTTAGGGCTGAAATGAATATTTGAATCTCTTATATTTTTTTCCTCTTTTAAGTAGCTTAAATCTTCAATGGATGTTATTGAGAAATCTGAATAGATTTTGAACCGTTGGAGAGTATTAAATGAGTATTAAATACGGTCAAAATGAGCTAAAAAACTAACCGTTATGGAGATTTTTCATCACAGGGGTCGACTTATAGGGTCGTCCCCTGCACAGGAATCGACCTCTGTGGTGCAGAATAGAAAGTGACTATTCTGTCTCTTTGGGGTTAACTCATAGAGTCGTCCCCTTTGGGTGTGCCAGCCAAAAATAGTATACCGTTCAGCCCCTTTTGATAAGGGTCGATCATTTTCTTTAAACTTGATTTTCTCTTAAAATATATATCCAAAAAATATGAAATTACCTTCAATAGATCACATATCTTCTGTTCTTGCTCTTGAGGCTTTCGAATCAGAACTTGATAAAATTATAATTTTGTCCCTGAAATACAATAAATCTTTTTTCAAGTTAAAATCATTAGTAACCCTCTCAAATATTTTGTAATCGTCAAAATCAATTTATGGAGCAACAATCTTCTCCTTTTTTATGATGATAAAATATTTGAGCAAAAGCAAAATATAGCATATATAAAGCATTGATTAAGAATTTTTAAATTTATGAAGATGCATCACTTAAACATTATAGTCAATTATTTGAATAAAATACATCATGAGTAGTTTGAAGATTAGTTTGAAAATTACTTATAAGATTATTTTCTTTGACAAATTTACTTTTGAAGATTAGTTTGAAAATTATATATAAGATTATTTTCTTTGACAAATTTACTTATTGCCCGATTTTATTTCTCTTCTTCCCCTTTTTGACAACATCAATTAAGATTTTAAAAAAAAAATTTAAAAAAAATGAAAAAGACTCCCCCTCACTATAGCAATCATAAAGGACATTTCAATTTGCTCATATAGAAGATATTGTCATTCATAATATTTCATAGTACATATATGAGGTATTTTTCATATCACATAATTAAGATATTTTAATTAATGCCATTCATAAAAATCAATCCAAATGACATTCATAGAAGTTAAAAGTATATATATATATATATATATATATATATATATATATATATATATATTCAAAATATGACTGAAGAGTTATCAGATACATAAGTATCACTATACATAAGAGTCAAGTCAAAATATATAGGCCATACAAAAGTCATGGGTAACAAAAAATACTATCCATGAGTCAATCAGCCAACAAATATGAAGGCCATAAGTTAGATCCTAGACATAAAAGACTAACTATGATAAATCTAATAAATATCATGGCTAGATGCATCAGAATCAGAAGAGTCAAAGATATGATGAAAAAACTCAGGATTAAAGCCACAGGCACGTCCTCGACCACGTCTGTCTCGGCCAAAGGTAGAAGTACCGGCACGAGCAGAAGGGCAAGAAGGTCCTGAAGCTTGAAAAGATATGGACTCTGCAAGGAGAACAAGTCTAATGGTGTCCAATTGTTCCGAAGCTCTCGACATTGACTGCATCAGGATACCAATCTGAGTAGAAGCAGTCTCACTGGAGACCCTGATCTCTCTCCTAAAAAAATCAAAGTCACTCTCCAAAACACCTCGAAGCCTAGTCACCTCTGTAGATAGGTTGGAGACCTTCATGATGTCCTCTCATGATTGGAGATGGGTTAAGGCTAATACCTACCTCTACAAATCAAAAACTCTGCTTGTCAGTCTCAGAATACATCCCTCAAGCTTCTCAAGTCGTGCGGACTGAGCTATAAGCATCTGAAAGACAGTAAAGATATGAGAGATCATAGTCTGGTTTGAAACAGCCTGAGATGTCATCCTCTAAGTAAAATCTGAGATGGCAAACTACTGGGATAAGATAAAGGCAACCTGCTAGGATAAGATAAAGATAACCTGCTAAAAAATTAACTGAATCTGATTGACTGCAAGTCTGAACACTGAAGGATCTTCTCTGCTCCCTGACTGTAGTATAGAAGCATCCCTCTTCACTGACTCTGAGGGATCAGCCTCGTGATCAGACACGAAATGAATATCAGGCGATGCTCTATGATCACGAGGAGGTGAAGACGGTCCCTCCTCTTCTACTCTCTTCTCTGCTCTTTCCTCAATACCCTTCGACCAACCACCATCAGTCTTTGTAAAACCCATACAGTGTAGTGTATGATGGTTGATGGTGTCAGAATGTGATAATTTGGTGACTGTCTCTCCCTCAAAACAGACTCCAAACCTCCTAAAGTTCAGGATGAGTGCCATACTATAAGGCAAGTGAGCCTTAGACCTATTTAGGATCTCCCTCATAGCCTTAATCATCAGAGTAGAAAAATTCAAGGGGGTCTCGATGATCACATGGTACATGATGCATATATCTCTACCAGATAAGAGGTCATACCTGCCACTTCTAGGAACAAAAAGTTTGGTCACCATGTGATGCAAAAGTCTCATCTCTACTGAAAGTATCCTTGCTTCTAATTTATTTAAATTTTCAGTAAATGCTCTTCTTAAAATAACACTTAGTCCCTCTTCTTTGATTGGGAGCTCCATATGAGTATAACCTTCACAAGGCAAGTGCAAGATTTGTCCCAAAAGTAATGGATCAAGAACAATGTTAACAACTTTCACTGAAGACTTTACTGTTCCATTATAGTAACTTAAATTTAAATAGAACTCTCTAACCAAATCAACATAAGTTTTTCCTTTCAATAGACAGTAAAACTTTCATCCTTGACTTTTAGTTTTTGATCCAATTAAGAATTCCTCTTTTTCAAAAAACTTAAAATCTATGTTCTTCCTGGATTCTACTTTTCGATTAGAGAGAGGTACCTTGCTTGGACTAAGTGGGAACTGTGAAAAGCTGGAGCATGACCTGAAACTGGGCTTGGAGCAGGAGAGGGCTCGACTGCCATTCTATTTCTGTGTACTTCCTTCTCTAACCCACGAGCAGACTTTCTTCTCTGCGGTAGCTTCAATTTGGGAGTCATTTCGGACAAGAGAGACTTACAAACAGCTTAGGAGACCTAATGAGAGGTAGAGCGAAAAAAAAAATTGAGAAAAAAATAAGGATTTTGGGGAGATAGATCATCGATTTGGAGAAGAGGGTTTGAAGCTAGGGTACGCTTGATCTGTCCAAACGAAGAAGAAAAAGAAAAGGGATTTAGTTCCTAAAAGGGCAATTTGAAGAGAGAAACTCGATGGAAAGAAAAATTTTAAGAGAAATTTTATGGTTGAGAGAGTGGAGAAAAAAGAGATTTTTGTTCGGTGGGAAGAGGAAGATGAAAGGCAAAGGATCGGCCTCTTAACTAACGAAGATTTTTCAATAAAACAAAATGCCCGATAGATTTTGATAAAAAATTATAAGTTTACCCTTGGATCGAACCTGTGGGTCGACTCATGGCTAGAAAAATTAAAAAAAATGATGAAAAATTTTTAAAAAAATTTGAATCTTGAGAAAAGGGGGTCTATTTAAAAGATTGATTAAATGAATGATAGTTTTGAGCTTTTAAGAAATGAGAGAAGAGAATTGAGCTCAAAATTTGGCTCAATAAATTTTTGATAAAAAAATTTAAAATCAGAAAGATACTTAAGCTGATGAATCAAGAATTCCTACTTCTCTCCTAATTTCACAAAATTTATCTTCACTTAAGACCTTGGTAAAGATGTCAGCCAATTATTTTTCAGTACAAACATAATCAAGAATTATATCATTATTTTGGATATATTTTTTTATGAAATAATATCTAATTTCAATATGCTTTAATTTAGAGTGCTGAATTAAATTTTTAGTTAGATTAATAACACTAGTGTTATCACGTCTTATGGGAGTTTCATTGAGTTTGATGCCAAAGTGCTCAAATTGTTGCTTAATCCACAAGATTTGAGCACAGCAACTTTCGACTGTAATGTATTCGGCCTCGGCCATAGACAGTGCCATCGAATTTTACTTCTTGCTAAATCAAAAGATTAAGTTAACTCCTAAAAATTGACAAGTTCCACTAGTACTTTTTCTATCTAATCTACATCCAGTAAAATCAGCATCTGAATATCCTATTAAGTCAATTGATGAGTCCTTAAAATATCATAATCTTAGAGTTTATGTACCTTTTAAAAATTTAATTTTTTTTTAACTATATTTAAATATGATTCTTTTGGATTTGATTGAAAATGTACACATAGACAAACACTAAATATAATATCTGATCTATTAGCAGTTAAATATAATAAAGAACCAATCATGCCTCTATAAAATTTTGAGTCTACATTTTTACCTACTTCATCCTTGTTAAGCTTACATGATGGGCTCATAGGGATACCAATTGCTTTGTAGCCCTCCATTCCAAATCTTTTGAGTAGTTCTCTTGTGTCCTTGCTTTGGGTGATGGAGATCCCTTTCTTTGTTTGTTTGATTTGAAGTCTGAGGAAGAATGTAAGTTTTTCCATCATGCTCATCTCGAACTCCCTCTGCATGAGCTTAGCAAAATCTTGATAAAGAGTTTCATTAGTAGATCCAAATATAATATCATCAATGTATATTTGTATAACTAAGATATTATCATGATTTCTTTTAATGAAAAGGATTGTATCTACATTTTCTCTTGAAAAATCATTATTAAGCAAGAATTTACTTAACTTTTCATACCAAATCCTTGGTGCTTGTTTTAAATCATATAATATTTTATTTAATTTAAAAATATAATTAGAAAAAATAAAATTTTCATAATCGAGAGGTTGTTCTATATATACTTCTTCAGTAATATAATCATTTAGAAAAGTACTTTTAACATCCATTTGAAATAATTTAAAATTAATAAAGCATGCATCTACAAGTATAAGCCTAATTGCTTCTAATCTAGCAACAGGTGCAAAAGTTTCATAAAAATCAATTTTTTCTTGTTGATTATAACCTTTTGCAATCAATCTTGCTTTATTCCTAATTATATTTTCATATTCATCCAATTTATTCCTATATACCCATTTTGTGCCAATTACTGTATAATTTTTATATGTCGATACTAAAGACCATATATTATTTCTTTCGAATTGATTAAGTTCCTCTTGTATTGTATTTATCTAATTATAATCTTTTTCAACTTCATCTATGGTGTTAGGTTCAAAATGAGAAACAAATACAAAATGATTGTGTGCATTTCTAAGTGAAAAATGAGTTCTTACTCTATGTGTAGAATTACCAATGATTAATTTTTTGGGATGATTGTGATCATACCTCCATTCTTTGGGTAGATCATTTATACCTTGAGGTTGTTCTTATTGTTCTTCACCTTCATCCTCTTGTTTGTTTTTATATTCTTCTTTATTTTGAATTATTGAATCTTTTAGGGTGAGCTCCTTCATTCCTTTTATAAGAGAATCTGTATCATCAATACCTTCACTTTTTCTTGAAGGAAGATCATTAGTCTCATCAAAAACAACATGTATTGACTCCTCTACTACTAAAATTCTTTTGTTGAAAATTCCAAAAGCTTTGTTAGAAGAGAAGTAACCAAGAAAAATAGCTTCATCAAATTTTGCATCAAATTTTCTGAATCTCTTTTTATTATTGTTCAAAACAAAACATCGACAACCAAAAATATGAAAGAATGCAATGTTTGATTTTCTTCATTTCCAAAGCTCATAGGATGTTTTCCAAAGCACGGTTTAAAATGTAACATGCCATGTTAATTGCTTCCGCCCAAAAGTATCTTGGGAGGTTGCTTTCATATAATATGGTACAGACCATTTTTTCTAAGATTCTATTTTTTCTTTCTACTATCTTATTTTGTTGGGGTGTCCTAGATGCTGAAAAGTTGTGGTTAATACCTTTTTCATCGTAAAATTTTTTAAAATCTTGATTTTCAAATTCGATTCCATGATCACTTCGAATATTTTGAATTGAAAATTTTTTTTATTAGTAACTCTTCAATAAAATTTTGAGAACATATGAAAAGTTTCATCCTTATGTGCCAAAAAAAATTTATGCAAAACGAGAGAAATCATCAATAATTATAAAGTCATATCATTTTTCATCTAAACTAGTAGTTCTAGTGAGACCAAATAAATCCATGTGCAATAATTCTAATGGCCTAGAAGTTGAAACAATATTTTTAGATTTGAATGAGACTTTTGTTTGTTTATCTTGTTGGCATGCATCACAAATTCTATCCTTTTCAAAATTTAATTTAGGTAAATCAGTAACCAATTCCTTTTTAATAAGTTTTGAAAGTGAATGCATGCTAATATGTGCAAGCCTACAGTGCCAAAGCCAACTAGTCTCGTTAATTTTGGCATTCAAGGCTACTAAGCATTGAATGTTTATTTTAAAAATATCATTCAAATTTACCATATAAACATTACTATGTCTATGCCCAACAAATTTAATACCTTCATCATTGGGACTAGTTACTATGCATAATGAAGATTCAAAAATAACTTTGTACCCTTTATCATAGAATTGACTAATGCTTAATAGATTATATTTCAAACCATCTACTAATAAAATAGAGTATAAGAGTTAATGACAAAGAAATACAAGTTTAGCTCCTTTAATGAGCAAATAAAACTTTAAGTAAATTTACACAATAAGAAAGAAGCTTTTTTGATTTTTTTCAAGGTTGTTGAAGACTTGAATGAGCTCTTGAGGGGTTGGTGAACTTGAAATGAAAGCTTCTTTTGCTTGAAGAGGGCTTTTTGCTTAGGGCTGAAATGAATGTTTAAATCTCTTGTATTTTTTCCTCCTTTAAGTGCCTTTATATCTTCAATGGATGCTATTGAAAAATCTGGATAGATTTTGAGCCGTTGGAGAGCATTAAATGAGCATTAAATACGGTCAAAATGAGCTAAAAAACTAGCCGTTATGAAAATTTTTCATCACAGGGTCGACCTCTGTGGCGCAGAACAGAAAATAACTGTTCTGTATCTTTGACTTGCACAGACAACAGAGGTCGACCCTAGGGGTCGACCTCTAGTACAGAGATCGACTCAGAGGGTCGTTTCCTATGGATATGCCAGTCAAAAATAGTGTGCCGTTCAGCCCCTTTTGATAGGGATCAACCTTAAAGGTTGACCTTTTTCTTTAAATTTGATTTTTTTTAAAATATATATCCAAGAAAAATGAAATTGTCTCCAATAAATCACAAATCTTCTGTTCTTGCTCTTGAGACTTTCGAATCAGAATTTGATAAAATTACGATTTTACCTTTGAAATACAATAAATCTTTTTTCTAACCAAAATCATTAGTAATCCCCTCAAATATTTTGTAATCATCAAAATCAATTCATGGAGCAATAAAGGGAGAAGGATTATTTTATTCATCCTTTGGTGAAGGGCATTTTGGTCATTTTCAAAAAATTTATTACATGGCACTTCAGTTTCATTTTGGCTTAGTGGGCTGCCTAATGATCGGAATTAAACTGTAGGGTTAGAGTAAACGTTAAGGGCATAAGCATAGGTTTTTCAAATCATTGAACTTGAGTATAATTTTGACTTAACCTCGAAAAAATTTTTGTAATTTATCCAATCATATACGATAAACTTGGTATATCTAGATGCACCTCCATGATACTCAGTACATCTAGACATACCTACATAAATGCCACATACAACGGACCTCCATCGAAAAGAGGAGGAGCAAAGGAGTGAATAAATAAAAAATTTGAAAACATCGAAATTCATGATGGAGTTCAAGATACTCGAGGATGATGCTCTACCTGCCCCTTTCTTTATAGAAAGAAAAGGTTACAGCAGGCTATGATAGATTGCTCGTAACTTTCTATAATTGAAAATCTGGTAAAGAAAGAATCCTTTCCCTACCCGGATAAAATTTAATAGTGATTAGGTGGCTGTTCACGTGGCCACGAGTGCCTTTTCCTTTCTCATCCTCAGAAATTGAGATAAATGTGTGTAAAAGATCATTTCATATAATTTATGCATCAGATTTATTTTATCATTCATTTACTTTACAATATAAAATTTTAACTAATATATGCTGATTTAATTTAAGGGAGAACTATAAATTTTTTGATACATTACCAGAAATTTTATATCTAAGACTTGAAGCTATTGTTGTGCAGAAGTGCAACAAGTCCTTTCTCTCTTAGAGATATTATGACTCTTAAAATATCTATATATATTTATTATCATGTATTTACTTTACCGAATAAAATTTATATCATATATGTTGATCAAATAGAATTAATTTTAGAGAGGATTATACATTGTTGATATATTATCTGTGACTTTATATATAAAATTTGAAGCTATTGTTGCATAGAGGAGCAATAATTCTCTTCTCTTTGAGAGATGTTAATACTCTTGAAATACCTATAGCTAAGACCTTTCTATCTAATCATGAAGAGTATTGATAGATAAAGCTACCTCTTCCAAATCTCTCAGTTAATTCAAATATATTCTGAAGCATCAACAATGAATGGAAATAAAGTAACCAAATTTAATGAAACATAAGGGTAAACAATTATTTATACATGGATTGTGTGGATGTGCTCTAAGACATGCAATTAGAAAATATCCCTTGATATATTGAAGTTGTAATTGGTGATATTAAAATCACCTATCCCTTCGTGTTCTTAAAATAAGCTTTTCATATATATATTAAAGTTATAACTTATATTGATACCATTTATCCCTTCATATTCTTAAAATAAACATTTCATATATCTTGCAAATGTAGCAAAGGACACATGATTTGTGAATATGGCAAATTAAATATGAAAAAAATCTTTTAATGTAGCAAAGTTATAATTCCAAGCTTTAGAAATAACTTTTGCTTTCATATTCTTAAAATGGATATTTCATATATCTTGTACGTGTGGCAAAGGATACATGGAAAATTAAATATAGGAAAGTCTTTTAATGTGACAAAATTATAATTCCAAGTTTTGAAAAT
The DNA here is from genome assembly GCF_000442705.2 of Elaeis guineensis. Taxonomy (NCBI): domain Eukaryota; kingdom Viridiplantae; phylum Streptophyta; class Magnoliopsida; order Arecales; family Arecaceae; genus Elaeis; species Elaeis guineensis. Next base: position 57,434,505 of record NC_026007.2, on the reverse strand, counting down.
AACTTTCATGTACATATGGTGAATGGATAGAGCCTTTTTTTTTAATATATATATATATATATATATATACTAACGTATAACCCATGTAATGCATGGGATATATATTTTTCTTTTTGCTTTTAGTATGCATGCCTCATACAAATACGGACATTAAAATTTATTTTTTATTTACTCACCATTTTGACTAAAGTTCTCTTCTTCAAATATAGTAAATGTCTTGAAAATCGGTCGTTTAAGCTGATATTTATCCAATGTCAAAAAAAACATGTTAACAAACAGTAAATGCTTTACATGAAGTCAATCATGCCTTTTACCGTGACAGCTAAACCAAATAAGAGAAATACCTTATTTTTTAAAAAAATATCAATACTAGCCCAAAAAATATCAACTTTTCTTGATCTCAAGTTAAGTGATTGTTACATCAAATTACAACCCTACTGTACTCACGTACCACCAAAAAAATAATAAATAAACACCAAAAAGAAGAAATTTTTTTTCACCAAATAGAAGAGAAGATGACCAAAATCATATTCGGGATCAAAGATCATAAAAAAAGAAAGCAATGGAGTACCCGAGTGACCTCTACAATCTCCATCGTGACTGGGACTTTCCTTAGCTACTGCAGCGCATCCACACAACTCTCGCAATGTACCGCCAGCCTCTGCCGTCTTCTTTGCAGCCTTGAATGTCTCTAGAAGCTTGTCCTCGATGGCTTCCAGATTGCCAGTCAAGAATCAAAGAATAAATAGGCAAAGATCACGTTCATTAACATCTAACTACAATAAAAGGGCGTGTTGCTCGGCACATGTATACCTGCTACTGGGCCACATATTCCCTAAATTAAAGAACCTTAGAAACCTTACACCTGCTACTGGACCAAAAATTTCTCGCATCCAACAACCTCAGCTCCATTTAGCAAGATCACGGCTTGATGGTTGGTGGTCTTTGTCATAGTTGGCCATTATGGTGGTAATGGAAAATGGGATAGGGAATCTTGGCAATAAGATTTCGGGTCTTCAAATTGTAGACACAATGGAGAAGAGAATTGCAGTTATAAAAAGAGAGAGCAAGATGACCGAGAGGGAGAGGGAGAGGAAGAGTCAAAGAGAAGGTGAAGGGATGGAGAAAGAAAAGAAGGCAAGCCAAAAAAATAACATTGGGATTTAGAAACTTCAGCGAAATAAATGAAGAGTTTGGCAGTGGAAAAAGAAAGAGAAGATGAAGCGACAAAGTGACAAAGGAAGGCAAGTTAAAAATACCTTTAGGATTTAGAAATGTGAGTGAAATAATTGAAGAGTTTGTGGGGACGGTGGAAATTAAAAAAAGCTATACACGTGGCGAGTGGAGACTTTTCTAATGTAGAACCTCTATTTTAATACATACATACATATGCGTGTGTATTAGATTAGATTGGATGTCATATAGTTTCTTTGTAATAATTGCCGCTTCTCAACCATTTTGAGACGGTGTTAGATTCAAAATCTTTTCAAGGGGACCCCAATACTATTAGCACATGAATTTCTTATTCTTTTACACGCAGGTTATCAATGGATTGTCCAATGAGGGATATTAGCTTGGTTTTCAATAGCACATGTAATCACTATATCATATTTGGAAAAGGAAGGCAATAAGGTGACAGACTAGGTTAGAAAATCTTTTGAAGGTGATTTCATCATTCCCCCTAATCAACCCATTCATAGTGAGCTACTTACTCTTCTCAGGGCAAATGCATATGGTGTGAAGTGTCCAAAATTCTAATCACTTGATTTATTGTTTTGGGCACATAATTTATGATGTATGAAATACATACTTTTATTTTCTATTTAGTTGAACTCTGGAATGTACTAAAAAAAACTATTTTGAGTTGGTGTCAGATCCAATCCATCAATCTTGTACATAGAAATTTCATCTCCGATTTACAATGAAATGATCAAATTTTCTTGGATTTAAATGATTACATGTTATTTATACAATATTTGAAAGGAGAGTTCAAAACTCTTCAATATCGACACGTGTCGGCATTTTAAAAGAAAGTTTGGAATACCTTTATCAGCAATTTTTTTGGTAAAATCTCTATGAGCAATCTATACAGGAGTGCCAGTGTGCACTTTCCTCATCTTGTGAGCAATCTATACAGGAGTGCCAGTGTGCACTTTCCTCATCTTCACCGTACTGCCACACACTCTTCCTTCGCCTTAGCCTATACTCCTCTCTTATCCCTTCATGTTTGATCTAAGCAACAATGGAGATAGAGCAGATGACAATTCATTGACAGCTAATATCAGCAAAATGACCCATACGATTGCAAGAGAGAGATGGAGAGGGGGCAGGAAAGGAAGAGGGTTCCACTATGCATCGAGACCGAATAGCGACCTATAATTGTCACGCCCCCGATCCAAGATTGTGAATCGAGAGTCGCGGCAACCGCCGCATACTCATGAAGAACTCTCTCCTTAAGCATGCAAGGCATCTCATCACGATATCAATGCATCACAGTAGAATAAATTCAAATAATTATTATTCAACTGTAATTCAAGTAATTAAATCAAATGTCTTACATCCAATAAAATTTTTGCTAAAAATAAAACAATAGATCTAAGTTTATTGAAGTTGACAATGCTAAATCTCGCCTCTAAAAGCTCTGTCCCAATATTTCTTCCCACGCTCGAAATTAATTATCTGAATCTGAAAAATAGAAAGAAAGGTAATGAGCTAGACAGCCCACTAAGTAACAAATATCTCAACTAGATAATTCAGATATTATATAATTTTTAAGAATAATGCTGCAAATAAACATAAGAGTATATTTCATGCTGATTTAATACAAATCAAATATTTTCAAATATTCACATATAATATAATCATAAATCCGATTCGATTCAAAAACACTCGTAACTCAACAGCCTTGACTATGACCAACGTTTAACCCCTATTGACGGGATCCACAGAATACCAGCGCACAACCCCCACTGGCAGGGTCCACAAATACCAGCGCACAACCCCCACTGGCAGGGTCCACAAACACCAGCGCACCACCCCCACTGGCAGGGTCCACTGAGTACCAACGTATAATCTCCATTGGAGAGGCCCACTGAAACATAGTTAGGCTGAGAGCATAAATTCGATCTGTATCAAAACACTTTGTACCATAATATATCATAATTTTTCACTGAACATGTACATAAATCGACGTACCATAATATTTCAAAAGCACTTTTCTTTCAAAACATAATTTCATAAATCATGCATAATTTCAGAGAATAATTATTTATTTTTAGAATAAATATGGAATATCTCGAGAAGATTCATTACTTACCTTTCACGGAGCACTGAATGAATAGATCGACTAACTTCTAGGAGATTCTTCCGTGCCTATTATCCAAAATTATATTTTTATATTAATTTTAATTCAAAATTAAATTTAACAAATCTCAAAATCAAAACCTCACTTAAAATCAGACTCTTCCCTAAACTCGATCAAAATCATCAGATGAAGCCTTCCACTACGCTAATCCTAGAGGAATAACTTTAGAGAGGGAAAAATCCATAAAGAGAGAGAAACAACTTAGAGAGAGAAAATTCTAGAGAGAGAAAGTAGAGAGAGAAAGTCTAATTCCAGAGAGAGAAAGTCAGGGTTCAGACTGAAAGAAGAGAGAGAAACTCTCTCTCATCATTTATTTTTTTTTATTTTTTTTATTTATTTATTTATTTATTTATTTACTTATATATATATATAAATATATATATATATTTATTATTATTATTATTTTTTCTTTTCTTTTCTTTTCTTTTTCTCTTTTTTCTTCTTTTTCTTTCCTTTTCTTTTTCTCTTTTTTTTCTTCTTTCTCTTTTCTTTTTTTTTTTCTTTTTCTTCTTTTTCTTGGTTCCTTTCAGGCCGAATAGGGGACGGCAGTCCTCCGACCTTGACCGGCCGTTCGGGCCACGGCCGTCGCGGCGGAGGCCGGCAGCAGAGGGGGGCCACTCCCCCGGTCACGGAGGAGCATGGCCGGCGATCAGTTGCGATCGCCGGTGCCGAAAAATTCACGGAAAAGAGACCAAAACAGAGGTCCCTTTCTCCGATCGAAAATCGGCGACTCTTGTCGCCGGCAGCCGCGCACAAGAGCACGGAAGGAAGGGGAAGGAAGAGAGGAAAAGGAGGGAAACTTACCTTGACTTTCGATGGCCTCGTCGGAGAGCAGTCACGGCGAGAACAAGGCAAGGGATCGCGGCTCTACTTCGGGAAAATCGGAGAGGAAAAGAGGGGAAAAGAGCCGATGTTGGGTTTCTAGGAAGGAGGAGGTCTTCTTATAGGGGATCCTAGGACTCCGAGGGGTCCTAGGATTCCGATCTCGCTTGGGTCTCGCCGGAGAAGAAGACTCCTATCGGGAGTCTTCTTCCCGATTTTTTCCTATTTTTTTTTTATTTTGGGCTTTGGTGGGCTGAATTGGGTTTTGGGCCATAACATTCTTCACCCATAAAAAAAAAATTTCATCCTCGAAAATTTTCATACCTACCACCATTGTATTGGAAGCCTGTGCATTCTGTTGAGTAAGCGCATAAACTCTTCCCTGAGTTTTAGAAATCTGTCCACCACCCTTATGTTGTCCTTCATAAGTTTTTTGGCCAACTTGATTTTCAGTATTTAGCGGGCAGCTAGCAATTTTATGATCCATCTGACCACATTTGAAACAAGCACCTGTATTCCAATAGCAATTCTTGTCTGCATGATTTTTGCCACATCTGGAGCACTGCTCACCATCAATTTGTTGAGTCTTATTATCTATTGCTCCCTTAGCTGATCTTTTGATGTTTTTATTATTCTGCCCTTGTGTGTCATTTGATTTTGCTCTCTTTCTTTGCTTTCTTTCTCTTTCCATGCGTTCTTCATTGACTTCTCTTTCAATTATCAGTGCTTTGTTTACCACATCAGCATAAGTTGTCAATTCATATGGAACCACTTATTTTCGAATTTCAGTTCTCAGTCCCATCTCGAACTTGTGAACACGTTCTTGCTCACCATCCACTAATCTCGGAGCAAATTTTGCTAACTCTATAAATTTTGCTTCATATTCAGTCACACTCATACTCTTTTGCTTCAAATAAATAAACTCTTGCTCTTTCTGGATCCTTATACTCCGAGGAAAATACTGATCGTAGAATGCAATCCGAAATCTTTCCCAGGTAAGTATTTCGCCGTCTTGTTCATGCTTGCGCTGTAGTCGCTGACACCAGTTGTATGCTTCTCCTTGTAGTAAATAAGCTGCATATCGAATCTTTTCTTCATCAAGACACTCTTGGACAGTGAAGGCCTTCTCCATCTCCATTATCCAGTTATCAGCTTCCAAAGGTTCAGTAGTCCCCTTGAAAGCTGGAGGAGCAAGCTTTTTAAATTCTGAAATGTTGTTCCGTTGTACTGGTTGCTCTCCATGTTGAGGTGGTGGATGCTGATGTTGTTGTGTATCTCGTTGTATCTGCTGTTGTTCAAACATTTGCTGCTGTATTTGTTGTTGCGCTTGTACCATCCTGATTAGGGTCTGCATTAACTGAGCCATATCTGGTTCTTGACGTGCTCTCGAAGTACTCTCATTAGGATTTACGACTCCCTCCTCCTGAGGGGTGCCACTGGTCAGATGGGGAGTGCTACCATCCCGTGGTTGTGATGTCTCTCTTGCAATTCCTTGAGTAGTTCTTGTCATTCTACGGAGAGGCATGGTAACCTTGTAGTAGTAAAATCTTATTAGATTCATTTATCTATTTGTTAGGATAGATTTATTATGATGCTCATACTTTAACGTCCCAATATTCCTAATATTTACCCACCTACACTCATACTATGTCAAATTCTATGTGTCATAATTTATCCACTTATGCTCTGATACCATATTAATTGTCACGCCCCCGACCCGAGATTGTGAATCGAGGATCGCGGCAACCACCGCATACTCATGAAGAACTCTCTCCATAAGCATGCAAGGCATCTCATCACGATATCAATGCATCACAGTGGAATAAATTCAAATAATTATTATTCAACTGTAATTCAAGTAATTAAATCAAATGTCTTACATCCAATAAAATTTTTGTTAAAAATAAAATAATAGATCTAAGTTTATTGAAGTTGACAATGCTAAATCTCGCCTCTAAAAGCTCTGTCCCAATATTTCTTCTCACGCTCGAAATTAATTATCTAAATCTGAAAAATAGAAAGAAAGATAATGAGCTAGATAGCCCAGTAAGTAACAAATATCTCAACTAGATAATTCAGATATTATATAATTTTCAAGAATAATACTGCAAATAAACATAAGAGTATATTTCATGCTGATTTAATATAAATCAAATATTTTTAAATATTCACATATAATATAATCATAAATTCGATTCGATTCAAAAATACTTGTAACTCAACAGCCTTGACTATGACCAACGTTTAACCCCCATTGGCGGGATCCATAGAATACCAGCGCACAACCCCCACTGGCATGGTCCACAAATACCAGCGCACAACCCCCACTGGCAGGGTCTACAAACACCAGCGCACCACCCCCACTGGCAGGGTCCACTGAGTACCAACGTATAATCTCCGTTGACGGGGCCCACTGAAACATAGTTAGGCTGAGAGCATAAATTCGATCTGTATCAAAATACTTTATACCATAATATATCATAATTTTTCACTGAACATGTGCATAAATCGACGTACCATAATATTTCAAAAGTATTTTTCTTTCAAAACATAATTTTATAAATCATGCATAATTTCAGAGAATAATTATTTATTTTCAGAATAAATATGGAATATCTCGAGAAGATGATTCATTACTTACCTTTCACGGAGCACTGAATGAATAGATCGACTAACTTCTAGGAGATTCTTCCGTGCCTATTATCCAAAATTATATTTTTACATTAATTTTAATTCAAAATTAAATTTAACAAATCTCAAAATCAAAACCTCACTTAAAATCAGACTCTTCCCTAAACTCGATCAAAATCATCAGATGAAGCCTTCCACTACGCTAATCCTAGAGGAATAACTTTAGAGAGAGAGAAATACATCAAGAGAGAGAAACAACTTAGAGAGAGAAAATTCTAGAGAGAGAAAGTAGAGAGAGAAAGTTCAATTTCAGAGAGAGAAAGTCAGGGTTCAGACTGAAAGAAGAGAGAGAAACTCTCTCTCATCATTTTTTTTATTTTTTTTAATTTTATTTATTTATTTATTTATTTATTTACTTATATTATATATATAAATATATATATATATTTATTATTATTATTATTTTTTCTTTTCTTTTCTTTTCTTTTATTTTCGTTTCTTTTTCTCTTTTTTCTTCTTTTTCTTCTTTTTCTTTCCTTTTCTTTTTCTCTTTTTTTTCTTCTTTCTCTTTTCTTTTTCTTTTTTTTCTTTTTCTTCTTTTTCTTGGTTCCTTCCAGGCCGAACAGGGGACGGCGGTCCTCCGACCTTGACCGGCCGTTCGGGCCACGGCCGCCGCGGCGGAGGCCGACGGCAGAGGGGGGCCACTCCCCCGGTCACGGAGGAGCATGGCCGGCGATCAGTTGCGATCGCTGGTGCCGAAAAATTCATGGGAAAGAGACCAAAACAGAGGTCCCTTTCTCCGATCGAAAATCGGCGACTTTTGTCGCCGGCAGCCGCGCACAAGAGCATGGAAGGAAGGGGAAGGAAGAGAGGAAAAGGAGGAAAACTTATCTTGACTTCCGGTGGCCTCGTCAGAGAGCAGTCACGGCGAGAACAAGGCAAGGGATCGCGGCTCTACTTCGAAAAAATCGGAGAGGAAAAGAGGGAAAAAGAGCCGATGTTGGGTTTCTGGGAAGGAGGAGGTCTTCTTATAGGGGATCCTAGGACTCCGAGGGGTCCTAGGATTCCGATCTCGCTTGGGTCTCGCCGGAGAAGAAGACTCCTATCGGGAGTCTTCTTCCCGATTTTTCCCTGTTTTTTTTTTTTGGGCTTTGGTGGGCTGAATTGGGTTTTGGGCCATAACAGACCTACTGTATCATTGATGTCTTTGGGGTCTCTTTCTCTCTCTTCCTCTCCTCTTCTGGTACCGGAGTTAAAAAAAAAAAAGACAAAGGGAGGCGTAGGGGAAGGAGACAAGTGCCTTTATGGAATTAAAGGAAAGATTGATCATGTATTGGCATAGGATCGAAGACAACCAATAATAGAGCGATAATTACAGCACCAGAATAAGGGACCATGAGGAAAATAAGAAACAAGTGCAAAAGTTTCCAGATTTTTTGCATGATTGTAATAAAAATTTTGATTTAGAAAAAAAAGATAATCAATGATTTTTTTCCTAATAGCATTAATGTGACCAAATTTAACCTGGTAGAATGAATTTTTTTGGACTCCAGCATATGCATTGAATTTGGTATGGTGTTTTCTTCTTTGGATGTCCTTATCTTATCTTGCAGGAATTTAAATTTTCTAGGTGGCAATAAGTTGCTAGTAATATCTTCAAGAAATAGAAAGTTTCTAGTTCTATTGTCATATCATCATCACTAATGCCTTTCTTTGACGTTCGCTTTAACTAATAGTACTCTTTAAAATTGCCAATTAAGAATAATTTATGGGAAATGTATGGAACATATATAGCCATGTTAAAATTAAATTCCTAGAGTATATATTTTGAACCTTCATTATTGCATTATTTATTTTTTTATTATTTAAATTAAATTCTTTGCATTCTCCCTAAGCAAATCAAGAAAAAACAAATAAAATATTTTTATATGAAAAAAATGCTTTATTTATGGTTCTATTTTTATGAAAAAACCAACTCTTATACTTAAATACCATTTATACCTAGATATAATTAAAAAAATTTAATATAATGATCAATTGAAATAAATTTATGATCATTTATGCATCATATAATATTCAATACAGTTATAAATTTTGCTTATTGTTGCATCAAGCCTCTAGAGAGAGTTGATGTGGCGGAGGAGGAGCGTCCGATCAGTCATCGAGACATTGAGGAGAGACCTACAAGAGAAGTCCACTGACGTCGAAGAAGGGGATGCTCTGATAGGGGATCCTCTGATGTTTGAGTTAGCCGAAGCTTGAGCACAGTAAGAGAGAGAGTTTTAGTCTAGAATGGCATCATGTAGCATTATGTATGCATACCATTTGGGATTTATTTATTACCTTTATATAGAAAGGTGTCAAAGTTTGTTATGCCTAACCCATAGGTTATTAGGATAGAGAGTCCACCGACTAACTAGTTTGTTAGTTGTGGGTGTTTGTTATATGATGTGGCCACATTTCGAGAGTTTATTGGAAGATTCCAACTAATTATCCACGTGGCCTAATCGGTTAGTGGACTGAGGTTGGCCACGATCGAGGTGCCGTCCTAATCAGATTCGCATCAAGACAGATCGTGGGATCTTATCCTTTGTGGTCGATGGAATTCCGACTTGGAGGTTGGTGGGAGTCCGTATCATCATTGATCACAAGACTTCATTCCTGTTGTTGGTGAGATATCAATCCGAAGGTCGGTGGTGCCGAAGCTAAGGGTCAGATAGAAGCCAATAAGATTGCCTCATCTCAGCACTCTATGATGGATTTAATGGTGCTTGTCATTAAGGCTCACATCAGTGTTTCCATCAGCTCGAGATTTTCGAGAATGAGTTTCGAGGACGTCGAGTTAGGTGGCATGACTCCATAACATTTATCCCCCACTTCTGAGCTCAAGGCACTATCTTAGGCAAAGGAAGTAGTATTCCTCGATCCACTCCTCAGTATATGTTCGAGCTGGGGAATTTGAGTTGTTCGGATTACGGGTGAACTGCCTTGTTGCTTTGTCTTTTTGGTGGTTGAATTATGACTAAATCCTTGAATTTTACTAAGTTGTAAGTATCGTTTGATAATTGATCTTCTTTTGCATGATCGGACATATTCTGAAGTTTAGCCTTTTGATAGCCACTTCATCCAAAGTTAGTCTCCTTAAATGGGGATTGTTCCCAAAGTTATATTTTTGCTGATGTAGATTATAGAAGTCTACTCTAACTTTAGACGCCAAATTTTTTGCCAAGTCATTGGCTTCAATTGAAATATGAGCTTTGTTAGCTAACATCGGAATGTTACCGAGGTGTTTTAATTCTCCCTATTAAAGGTCGTAAGTCAAGATCGTATGTTGCCTGATGAAGACTTCCGAGGTCTATTCCAAACAGACTATTTGGCTACATTTTTGCCAAATCATTTTTGTTGATTGATTTTTGACCTCAGAGTTTGTCATCAGATCATTTTCAAGACATTCGCTTGTGGAGGTCCTAACTTGGATTAAGATATTTCCTTATCCTCATATTGTTTTTGAGATATTTAGATTGTGGAGATCCTAACTTGGGTCAAGATATGTCCTTGTCCTCAGACCGTTTTTGAGGCATTTGGATTGTGGAGATCCTAACTTGGGTTAGGATATCTTCTTGTCGTCAATGCCATGCGAAACAAAATTTGGAGGTCTCAACTAGGACTGAGATATCTTCGAGGGATCGATTCGTCGATCCAATCGATAGGGGTTCAATCTAGTGCTTAAATGTCCCATGGTTGTTGTTATACTTGGCTTGTAGTCGAGGATATTTGGTAGTTATCAATGTTGTCCGCTTGACTTGTCACGAGGACGAAGAGCACTAAATGGCCGAATCCATAGGGTTAGCCCCTTAATCATTGCCTTGGTCCTTCGTTCGACTTATCTGAAGACGAGGAGCGCCAATTGGCCATGAGGGGTCCATGGAGAGTTAACCCCATTGTCGTCGTTCTGGGCCTCCACTCGACTCATTTGGAGATGAGGAGCATTAGGTGGTCATGTGGGATCCCTTGAGGGTTATCCCTTGTTGTCGTTGTTATGGGCCTCCACTCAACTCGTCTGCAGATGAGGAGTGCATGATGGCTATGTAGGATGCCTTGAGGGTTATCTCCTATCATCATCCTCGACCATCGCTCGACTCATCTATGGAAAAAGAGCACCAGGTGGCCATATGAGATCCCTTGAGGGTTATTCCCACATAGTCATCATTACCCAACCTTTTTGACTTGTACAAAATTGTATGAATTTGAAGAAGGATAATTTCATTAATGAAAACAAATAACTACAAGTCTTACTGGTAGTGCATTTGGAGGTTCTCGATATTCTAAGTCTAGGGAATAGGAGTGATGTCAACTTGGTTCTCTGCCCCCTACCAGCTCCAAGGCTCGAGATCATATTGATCACCCAGCTGTTGGTCAGTTATTGTTGTTGTCCTTGTTAGACTAGTGCCGAGGTAGCTCCTCAAGTGCTCGATTCTAGTGCACTCTAACATATTTTCTAAGGTAGCCTCTTCGAATAAGAACCTCGATCTCATCCTTCAATTGAAGATATTTTTCGGTGTTGTGACCATGGTCACGATGAAAGCGACAATATTTCCACTTGTCCCTTCGAGTTATTGAAAACTTCAATGGTGGACGGTAGCGAAGGTAACTCTGTCCCTCGATCTCTATAAGGATTTGAGATCGGGGAGGCAATCACCAGAGCATAGTTGTTGTAGTACTGTGGCGGACTCTTCGGTTGCAGAACTTTCGCTGGTCAAAAAGATTCTACTTCATCTCGACTTGGGCTTGTATCCTCTCATGCATACTTTTTCTTGTTGGGAGCTTGACTATTCTCCTATCGACATACGATTCAGCCCTCTTTGGCCTGCATATACTTATGGGCCCAGATCAGAAGTTCGGCATAGTCCCTTGAAAACATCTTGTCGAGGGAATAGATAAGGCACGCATAGCGGAGGCCTCCCTTCAGAGCCGACATGGCAACGGGTTCATCAAGATTGCAGACTTCTAATGTGGCTGTGTTGAAGCAGCCACATAGTCCCACAAGGATTCACCTTCTTCTTGATGGATGGAGAAGAGGCTCTCTGAGGTCCTCGATTGAACTCGGCTATTTCCAAAGTGAGCAACCAACTGGCGTCCAAGTTGCTCGAAGGAGCTGATGGATCTCGGCTAAGGCTCGAAGTACCATGTTCCCATTGCCTTTTTCAGAGTCACAGGGAAAGCAGGGTGGAGGAGAGTGTCTGAAGCGTCCTGGAGCATCATGAAGCCTTTGTAGCCCTCCAAGTGATCTAATAGATCGGTGGAGCCATCGTATGGCTCTACCATTGACATCTTGAACCGACTCAGGATCGGTTCTTAGAGAATGGAGTGGGTGAAGGGTGACCGAGAACTAAAGTCAAGGGCCTCGTTATTTCCTCTACTGTCCACCTAGACCTTGGCCAGTCGGTGTTTGGTCTCATGGATCTTCTGCTTGAGGTCCTCTTCTTGGTGAGATCATTTGGGTTAGGACGAATAGCTCGGCATTGAGTCTCCGCTAGAAGAAGCAAGGGACCATCAATGTCATTTGTCGTGGGCGGATCCATGGCGGGATGGCGATCATCGATCGGCTGAGGTCAATAGGCACATTCCTTGAGGAGGATTCTCCATGACTAGAGATTGGTCCCGACAATTGTGCCGAGATGGCACCGCCTGAGTAGCAAAGTGAGGTGGCTACCACTGCTCCATGGTTTGCTATAGGTGCTGGACGGTGTTCGTCAGCACTTGGACCTGGTGGACTAGGTCACCAAATTGTTGGGGGTCCGTCGTCACGGGTGGCTGCACCAGCTCTACAGGCCCATGAGAGGTGAGCTAGGTGGCTCCATCTCGGCTTCTCTGAGTAGACTATCGGTGAGAAGTGGTGGAGTACTTGCATGAGGCATTCTCTCTCTTTCTCTCTGATTAAGTTACTAGCTCTTTCTCTGACGCCAAACTGTTATGTCAAGGCTCCAAAGCGAGCTGATGTGGCGGAAGAGTGTCCGATCGATCACTGAGATGCCACAGGGAGATCTGCAAGAAAAGTCTACTTGCACTAAAGAGAGTAGTATTTCGATGGGGACCCTCCGATACTTAAGTTAGTTGGAGCTTGAGCACAATAAGAGAGAGAATCTTAGTCTAGAATGGTATCATATAGTATTATGTGTGCATACCTTTTGCAGTCCTCTTATTATCTTTATATAGAGAGGTATCGGAGTTTGTTATGCCTGAATCTGTAGGTTGTTAGGATAGGAAGTCCACCCACTAATTAGATTGTTAGTCATGGGTGTTTGTTACATGATGTGACCACATTCCGAAAATTTATTGGAAGATTCTAATTAATTGCCCATATAGCTTAATCATCGGTGGACTGAGGTTGACCTACAGTCGATGTGCCATCCTAATTAGACCTGCATCAAGGTGGATAATGAGACATCATCCTATGTGGTCGATGGGATCCCAACTTGGAGGTCGGTGGGAGTCTGTATCGATGTTGGTCACAGGACTACATTTCTATTGCTGGTGAGATATCGATTTAGAGGTTGGTAATACTCGAGCTAAGGATCGGATGAAAGTCGATGATATTGCTTCATCTTAGCACTTCATGATGAATTTAATAATGTTCGTTGTTAAGGTTCATATCGATGTTTCTGTCAGTTTGAGATTTTCAAGGATGAATTTCGAAGACAACGGCTACGTTGGCATGACCCGTAACACTTATCACTATCTCTTCCGTAAATTTTTATTATTTAATTAAATTTTGCTGTACCATAAAAAATGAAGAAAAATAAAAATTATCTCGGCACCTAACGCAGCCGTGGTAACTTCCATGCAATCAGCCACGTGTAAAACTCACGCTTATTAACCTCTCGGTCCAAAAAGCCTGTCCGGTGTCCGTCGAACAGCATTACGTCGTGGTTCCTCTTCAACGGTCGCCCGGGTTCGGACTCGCTATGCGTACTTCCAACGCAACGAGATGCCTCCCGAGATCTGATCGTCCACGTGTCTCCTCGATCCGACGGCTGTAGCCGGCCCGGACGCGACGCGATTTTTAGGCCGAGTATATGAAAACCCTAGGCCCCGGCGGAATCCGGGCCGCCTCCATTTTTAAGGCCTAGATATTTAAGGCGGTTCCCGCGACCATTCGCCGTCTACCTTGTCGGGCCCCTCTCTCTTTGCCCCGTCTCTCTCTCTCTCACCCCACTGCAGGAAGGTAACTAAGCCCTAATCCTAATTCTTCTCCTCTTTCTTCTCTACTTCGCCCTTCCTTCGGTTTCTAGATCTGGTAACATCGGCTAGGTTTTCGTCGATCGATTGATCCTTATACTTTCCGGTTTCTTGGTTCTGATTTCGGTTTTCTGAATTTGATCTTTGTAGCGCGGTAGATTTTGATATCGGGAGGCATGTCGGACGAGGAGCACCATTTCGAGTCGAAGGCTGATGCGGGAGCGTCGAAGACCTTTCCGCAGCAGGCTGGAACGATCCGTAAGAATGGGTATATTGTGATCAAGGGGAGGGCTTGTAAGGTTTGTGCGGATTGGATCCAATCTCTTCCGTTTTCGCCATCTTTGTTCGTTTTACTCTTCATTTTAGTAGGTTTGGTGGCGCTCTGATTCTTTTGATGGATTGTGATATGAATTCCCATGAAATCTTCTTTCATTTTGTGGTGTTTATTTGTTTGATTATTTCTACTATAATTTCTCTTGCTTTTTCTCGATATGGATTCATGGTTCAGCTTCGTTTGCATGCTATGACAAGGTTTTTCTCCTGATATTCGTCGCTACTTTGGGATCACAATGGCTTTACTTTGTTGCAGCCTTGATATCTAGTATGGAAGTAAGCAACAATTTGACCTAGCTCGGGTGCATATTTTGCAAATTCAGAGAACAGTGTTCGTTTTGATCGGGAGGTTTTGGATTTGTTATTGATACTATTGGAACTGAACTTTTTTTATATTTAAATCTAATTTCGGCGGACCAGTTGAGTTCTGAGATTGATTTTAGGTGGTTCAATCATCTTCCTTTGACTCTTTTGTCTCCTGTCGGATTCTCTTTAACATGACGTGTCACGCCCCGGGGGTGCAATAGGCAGCCGTACATCCTTAGGGTTTAAGCCCACATGATATGCAAGGCCGGCCTTCACTTTCAAAATATCATAACAAACCTACTCAGACAGTGGTAGAAAAGCAAACTTCTAATTTATTGATTCAAATGAAAATAATTCACTAATAACTCGTGAGATTCATTAACATAAATCAAAATCAATATTTATTCTAAAGTAAATATCTTCTAAAACCCCAAGCTCCTCATTACTCGGTCGCAATCCCCATATGCTTTTTTGGATCTGAAAAAATGAAAAGAAGGAATGAGTTTTGCAAACTCAGTAAGTTATCAATATTTTTGAGGGATCAAGTATTATTAATTTTTTTTTCAAATATAGCTGTTGACAATAATAGATATAAATATCAATATAATTTTATTTTTTTTAAAAATATGCTATGCATAGCAATAAAACATAAAATTCTCTCTATCTTCAGTGACTACAGCCATGATCAGTCCTGTGATAAGATCCAGAAGAGACTAGCCCTAAATATAGAACATCTGATCATTCAGCATGGGCCAGTGATCAACCCCACTGGTTAGACTGAGAAGAAAACTAGTTTTGATTCACATGGCCATGATTTATTCCATGATAAAATAAAGAGATTAGTCCTGAAAATAAACATGCGACACATCAGATGTGCCAGTGATCAATCCCGATTGGTTAGATCCAAAAGGACTAACTCTGTCAGTGATTAGTCCTGACAAAATTTCTGATGTATGGCCAATGGTCAGTTTCATGGGCTAGATCTAGATCACTGTCTAACTATAAGATTTTTTTCTCATAATTGTACCATAATCAAATAATCATATTTATTTTCATAATAATATTAAATCAAAATTTTCACATCTCATTTACAAAAATAAGAGGACAATTTTTATTCAAAATTCATACAAGGATAAACATGAATAATTTTGTTTCTAAAAATCATGCAACATTTAAAAAAAATCATTTCATTTTAAATTTTGTAATAATGCTAAGGTGACACCATGCTTGATCTATAATTTTGAATTATTTTTTATGCATAAAATATATACCTCCAAACTTTATTATTTTTAAATATTTAAATATTCTTTTATATACAAAATTTATTTTTTAAATACATAAATGTGTACTAAAAATCTTGAGATAAAAGAAAACTTACAGACAATTAAATCCAAAGGTGGCACGTGACTCAGTCCCTAGATTCGGTGCTCTTCTGGCGATGAAGGCTTTGATCAAACAAATTAATAAAGCCATTAGCCTTTAATTGGGAAAAATTGGGTGAAAAGAGAAAAAGAATCTCAGTCTGGCTTCGGTCTGGGTCAAGGTTTGGGTCGATTCACAAGTCAGATTTATATGATTTGGGTCGATCTAATCTCAGTCGGATTGGGATTTGATTCACAAGATGGGTCTGAGAGGTTGAATCATCTCTCTCTCTTTCTCTCTCTTCTCTCTCTTCTCTTTCCTCTCTTTTTCTCTCTCATCTCTTTCCTCCCTCTTTCTCTCTATTCTCTCTCTTCTATTTCCTCTCTCTTTCTCTCTCTTCTCTTTCCTCTCTCTTTCTTTTCTCTCTGGCTGAAACAGAGCCCCCTCGTGGCTCTTGAAAATCGAGGGAGGGGGCAGTGGCGCAACCCAGACCAACAGAGGGGAAGGGGGAGTGGTGGCGTGACTGCGGCGGCTAGGGATGGTGGTTCGGCCATGCACAGGGGAGTCGAGAGGGAAAAGAGGTGCTGCCCCTTGCTATTATGGCAGCGGCATCCCGAGCCAAAAGAAGGAAAGGGAGGGGGAAGGGCTTATCGGTGGTGGTAACAGTAGTAGGTCACAACTGTCAGTGGAGACTTCTGGTGGCAAAAGAGGCACAAATCACGCTCGAAATAGGGAGAGAAATCGTGGGATATCTACGGCTTTTAAAAGAAGAATGAGATCTATGGGGTGGTGGTGCTGGGCTACAGTGGCTCAGTGGTTGCTGGAGATGAGGAAGGGAGAGGAAAGTGGTGAGGAGTTTGGTGATGCCGATTGCAGGGGGGTGGGGGTTTAAATAGGAAAAGGGGCACTAAGGGATAAGGCTGGCCTAACGCCTGTCATTCGCCGGTTCCACCGATGTCCAACAGCCGCAGGTGGTTCGCACCGGCCCGAAGAAGCTGCACCGGCCACCGTTGGGTGGCCTTATCACTAAGATCGGCAGGGTATCGGGATCTCCCTTGTTTCGATCCCCAAAATTTTTTCAAAATTTCGAATTGAAGCCAGTAATGGGTTTGCCGACTTCAATTCAAAACTGGCCCAAGTGGGCCGGGTTTCACATCACGTTTATGGTTTCCTTCAACAATTTCCTCTTGGGTGTGAATTTGCTGTTTTTAGATTTTGTGCTTATCTTTTTTCTTACTTGTGAACATTATTGAACAAGTGGAATTTTAATCAACCTTTTCAATGGAAGAAAATCTTTGCACATAGTAATATTATAATGCTTTGGGAGATTTTAGCAATTTTTCATTTTGCATGAATGACAGTGCGATCATCTACATATCATAGTTCTGTTTGAGAGTCAATCATAGGCAAGCTGGATCATCATCACCATTCTCTTGTATATTAGTCAATCTTGTTTATCCATATAGTGAGTTCTGAACTTCAAAAATCATATTTCTCTCTATCCCCATGTCCTGCTTTATGATTGCTTTTTGTCTTTTTTCACTTCAAACATATTTTTCTTTTTGTTCTGTTTGGATGTTTCTGTGGTCATACAGTGGCATATTGATTTATGTTCAATAAATTTCTGCTGGGATTTCTACGTTAGTGAATGTGATATGGATGGAAGGTGACTATGCATGGTTTGTTTTTTGCTTTTTATTTTTTTCACTTATCTAAAACATTTTCCCCTTTCTTTCTAGCTGTCTTGTGGACTGAATTGCTTTGTGATTACTGCAATAGGTTGTGGAGGTTTCAACCTCTAAGACTGGGAAGCATGGTCATGCCAAATGTCACTTTGTTGGCATCGATATCTTCAATGGAAAGAAGCTTGAGGATATTGTGCCTTCGTCTCACAACTGTGATGTAAGCAAATCCTTTTAACTACTATGGATTTTTTTTTTGTTTGTTTTTTAAGGGTTTCTATATTGATTTCACTTTTATTTGCAGGTTCCTGATGTTAATCGTACTGAGTATCAGCTCATTGATATCTCTGAGGATGGATTTGTATGCATTGGTTTTTTCACCATGCAGAGTCTTGATAATCCAATGTATTTTTGTTTAATTCTTTATTTCCTGTGGTAGGTGAGTCTGCTGACTGAAAATGGTAACACTAAGGATGATTTGAGGCTCCCAACTGATGAGCCCCTTCTTACGCAGGTCAGTTTTTCTGATTCATGTTGATGCCTGTTTCGCACAGCAAGTGTTATTGATTATATTAACTTTCGGCATTTTGTAATGATTATCTTTAATTGCTATTTTGTATAAGTACATTGGAATATATTAGGTTAATTGCCAGAAGGGGCTTGCTAGTAATGCATTTTTTGTGCACTTTCCCTGTTGACTTAGATTTTCTTTTTTTTTTTTTTTTCACTTTGGGAAAAATATAATGATAGATTGGTCTTTTATGCATCACAATGAGGATGTTATCAGTTTTTTCTTTTTTCCCCCTCTTGGGCGGCCTTTTTTTTGCATTACCATTACAGTGGCACGTGTCAGTAGTACCATTGCTTATATGATATCGTAGACTTTGAATTGTGCATCTTCATTGTACTTTGATAACTGGGTTCAACTACAGGCAATTGCAGTGTTTGTTATGGTTGTGGAGGAATAATAGTTCTCTCTCTCCTTGTTTAAATGATACTCAACTAATTTCCATAGTCACACTCCTGGACTATATGGATCATTGCAGAAGTTTACATCCAAATATGCTTGCAAATTGAATTGTTGATGTATGCTGCAAGTACTAATCACATCTGGAATTTGTTTAATGTGATCAGAACATTCTAATTAATCATACTTTCTTAAAACAAATATTTTAGTTTAGGACAAAAGTTATTCTATTTGTTAGTAAATTGAAGATTTCTTCAATTATTTCCACACCTTGCTGTCCTAGGTTCTAACATTTTGATGTTGAGAGTGACTGCTAGGCAAATTCTTCAAGGATCTTCCAGAAGTTCCAATTTGACTATTTTCCTTCTAAAGTGAGACAGATCAGCACAATGTTCCAAGCAGGGCTTACACGTGGCAAGTGGTCTTGGTCAAAACCATGAAAACATCTAGTTGGGTAATAATAATGCAGAAATAATTTTGATTGGATTAAATACATGAGAGGTATTGGCTTGTTATGACTATTTTTTTTGATGAATTTATTTAGCTCCAGCCCCAAATCAGTGTCTCATAAGTAGAAAGATTATACTTCAGGTAGATAATTTTGCATTGCTAGAAGTGTTATAGATGGATAAGGATTTCTATGTATTAGACTCAATTAGATAAGGTGACTTAGTTGGAGGATGGTCTTTTGACCACAAAGAGGAAAAGGAGGGAAGGAGCGACCTCAAGCAATCTTGATGAGATCTGGGAAGTTTTCCAGAGCTCAAAGGAGATTATTTTTTTACTCTGCTATTTGGGTATTAAGCTATTATTTCCTCACCTAAAAACTGCTATCCAAATGGTATATGATAAATTTTGACTCCAGATCTTGGAATGCTGGAGAAATCTTCTAAGACTCTAGTATCTTGGAGTACCCCAACACCCCCTTAATTTGTTTTTCTCTCTTTGATTTGTCTATATCCATTTTTATTTTCTAAGTGTTGAAATTGGATAAAATAAGTAATTTAACCATTCTAGGTGTTTTTAGAACTGCATCTAATCTAAATAATCTTCTTGAACTTACCGAGAACTTTGTATAGACTTGCAAGGTATCATAGTCTGATTCATATTTTTCTCTTTTCATTTCACAATGATAAAAGTACATGATCAGTAGGTGGTTTAATGGGGATTTTGTTTGACTAGATTCAAGGGATGTGTTGCCAAACTTTTTGTTAATATTTTTTTTTCTTTTAAAAATCCAGTAAAAAGGTAATATCATATAGAAGTGAAGATGAAGCCACTTGTCCAATCTTACTAGCTCCTTGTTATGCTCGGTTTTCATGATATGATGTTTATGATGAAAGCTACAATATTTCCACTCATATGGGATCTTTTGATATTGTATTATCAGAATGAAAATCTAGAATCATGAAATCCACATGAATGAAGAAAAGATCTCAAATTATTGGATGAACCATAAACGTTCCCTAGCACCAACCGGAAGAGGAAGAAAAGCTCTGCTCCTCCTGAAGCTTATACTCTTTCTTTTGATGCATCCAATCCTCCCATCCTGTGTGCATCACATGGGCCCACCTCATCATCCCACCATGCTGCAATTTCTCCTCTCCTCACCACATTGCCCCAACCATGGCCATCTATCTTCCTCTTTCTCACACAACCAGAGGCACCATGTGCTCATACTGAGGCCACCCCGCTCTCTCAAATGGTCCCCATGCTTCCACATTAAACCCCAATATAATTGAGCAGGTTGACTGTTGTTTGATAAAATTTTTGGTTTGTTCTTAACATCCTTTTTTTTTTTTTCCTGTTTTTGGTTGGCCCCCAGGGGGTGGGGGGTTTATTTTGAACATTAATGCCTATTGGATTTGGTAGGTGTTTGTAACATTAGAAGAAGAATTGTAGTGGTTTAACATTGACTCACAAGTCTATAATCATGGTATGTTGCCTGATGTCTGGTATGCTAATTCTAAACTCTGTGCAGTCTTTACTAGGAGAAACAAATCATTAACAATGTTTTTTTAGAAGCTGTTTCTTTTGTGTTCTACCCTTTTTAACTTTTTCTCTTTTTTATTTTTATTTTTATTTTTATTTTTTTGCATTGAATTTGAGGGTAGCTTCTTTATTTGGTTATAAAACAATCTGGCGTCTGTATTTTTGCATTCTATGACTGTGGTGGCTACAATTTGAATTTTCTAACCTTTTACTTCTTTATGGAATGCAGATTAAGGATGGATTTGCTGAAGGGAAGGATCTGGTGGTGACTGTGATGTCTGCAATGGGTGAGGAGCAGATTTGTGCATTAAAAGATATTGGCCCCAAGTAGCTCTTCTGCATCTGTCGGCTGCTGTTATTTTTCAAGCTACAGATTCTGTAAGAGCACAGTGGAGCCATTTGAAACTTTGAGAAGATATATAGATAGATACTATAAGATTTTCATCCATCTTGAATCTCCTTTTGGCACAGGAGTTAAGGGCAGGGATTGTTGGGATAGTTTCCAACTAGCTTTTAAGAACTTGATTTTACATTCCTATGATATTCACTATTACTGTGATGATGTTATTGAATTTGCATCTTGCTGTTTTAACTTTTGGCACTGGCAATTGCTTCCAAGACAAGGTTTTGTGGTTGGTGGTTATGCTGATTGTTTCGAGTCTTATACCAATGGCATGATTATTCCTCTCTCTCTCTCTCTCTATCAATAATTATATTTACTACTAAGGCATTCAATTTTGCCATCCTCCTACCATGATTGTTCTGGGCTGGGTGAATAATTGGATGCTATTCCTCTTACTATAGCCTGTCATTCTGCATTTAGCATTCAGAAGGCTCATAGGTCTTGGCTTCTCTGAACCTGAATGGGTCATTGTGAAATTAGCGTTTGAAAGACCCATGGTTGGCTTTCTTTTGTGGGCAACTTTGGCTTTTCTCCAGCGCCAAGGTGGGAATTGTGCAGACGGACCTTATGTTTATGTTCTGACATTGATGTTTAAAGCTTTGCAGAAGATGAAATTTTTGCTGTATCTGGCTCTGATGGATAAAAGAAAGGAATTGTTGCGAATGTAGTTGGGATCCTGGGATCAGAAATTTTTTAAATTTTCTGATGATGAGGTTTGATCTGACTGGAATTCAATATGAATTCCCATGTGAAATTCTGCATTGAGTGAGAGTTATCTGTTTTAGGCCAAGGTGTGGACGAGTTTCAGTGTTAAGAAAATGTGGACGAGCCTCGGGAGACCTCTGCGCACGTCTCTTTTGATTAAATTTAGCCGCGACAACGAGCTTTGCACACCAGAATACTTTGCTCTCGAAGAGCTGCTTTCTTATAATGTACGTCTCTATATTGGATTAAACTTTGGGCATTTAAATCTATCGCTTTCAATTTTACTAGATACGTAATCAGTTACCAGATACGTAATCAGTGTTATCATCTTTGGTGTTCCAAGTGTTGCGGCCAATCGTCTCGTCGCCCGATCGCCGGGAAGCGTGCACCTGCAAAAGGAAGTCCGCACTGACCGGAGGCGGCTCCGGCGGGGACCCTCCGACGGTCAAGTCAGAGAGGTGACTGGGCAACAGTGAAATGCAGACAGAGAGCTCTGAGAGGGAGAGAGAGAGAGAGAGAGAGAGGAGCGAGCCTGCGTATGTGGGAGAGACGGGCGGATCGACCCCTTGCACTGTTGCCTTCCCCGGTATATATAGTGGAGCGCGGTATGGCGCCATCATTAATGGCGCGGACAAGTGAGGAACTGTCAACTCACTGTAGGCTGTCAGAGCCGCCGTGAAAACGTCATGTCGTCGTGTAGCCGTCTAATCACCAGGGTTGACCCGGCTCTCGGCGGGACAATGCCCCTAGGTAACTGTGCCGCATGTCCGTGTCAGAGCTGACAACGTCTGGCGGCCGTACGGCGGTTGGTGGAGTCGGCCGACCCAAGGTCGGTGGCCAGCAGAGTGGCGTCGGACTCCTCCGTCGGTCGGCGAGCTTCAAGTGGGTCGGCTACCGGACCTCTGGGTTTAGTCGGTCGGGAATGGACCGTGGAATGGCCGCAGTTAGCCGCTGATGGCGTCCGTTGGCCTGTCGCCCGACTTACGATCGGCCAGTCAGAGTCGTTCGTCGGGCCGTCGGTTAGTCGGTCGGGCCGCCAGCCGGTCGGGCCCTCCGATAGTCGGTCGGTCGGTCGGTGGTCGGGCCGCCAGCCGGTCGGGCCCTCCGATAGTCGGTCGGTCGGTCGGTCGGTATCCCCCAACAGTTGCCCCCCTCCACTCCTAAGTCGTGTGGAGAGCTGGCCGATGCCTTCATTCGGGTAGCAAGGCCGGGCGACTGGGAGTGGATTTGTCGCATGTGCAGATCCGACCGTACCGCCGGCTGATCCGTTGTCAGACATCTCACGAATCCCAAGTGATCCAAACGTCTAGTCGATGCCAGAAGTCACGCCGGCGTCAGGTGTCAGACGCCACGCCTTGTCGTCGTTAGTCGTCACGTCGGTGTCAGAAGATCGGGCGCCGGACGATACGGCGTCAGTCGATCGGATATTCGGCGCCGATCGCGGGTGAGGCGTCCCATCGGGGATGCGGACCGGCGCGGGCGGCCGACAGCGGAGCCAACCCCTGCGCGCCGCGTGTCATGGTGGTTGGCCGGCGTCCGCTCCGGCATTTAATAAGGGCGGTGCGGGCGTCCCGGGGCGAAGCGCGCCGAATCCTCAGCCAACCGGCGGGCGCCACGCGTCGCGCATCTGGAGGACTTTGGTCGGCGCGGGAGCATCTCGGCCGTCGGTCGGCCCTATATATATAGGACCTCCCGGACCCTGACCCACATTTGCCATTTGCTGGGGAAACTCTGTCCGGGCGATTTCTCGGTCGTCGCGGGCAGAGCTCTTCTCTACTTCCGGAGGGTCCATCGGGTTCGTGGTCCTCCTTCCCCTTCTTCCTTTCTTTTCTTCTTTCTCTTCTTTCGGTTCCTGCACAATGACCAGGAAACCGACTCAGGGAGCTCGGTCGGGGAACCCGACCGACGACACCCGATCGGCTCCGGAAGATGAGGCCTCCTCGCTTTCGGGGCCGAACGTCGATCAGCTTCGGGAGCACTATCGCATCCCGGAGCAGTTTCGGCTCTCTGCTCCAGGGGCCGGCGGTCGGGTCAACAACCCTCCGCCCGGCGACCTGGCGCTGTATGTTGAGGACCTTCGTGCGGGTCTTCGACTTCCGATTCCGGAGTTCGTCCGGAATCTGCTTGATTACTACGGACTCTGTCCGGCGCAACTGGCGCCGAACTCTGTCCGGCTAATCATTTCTTTCGCGCTGTTGTGTCAGCTCCTGCCGACCGACCCCCGCGTTTCCCTCTTCCGGGCCTTCTTTGTGCTCCGACCCCACCCTAAAGCCCGAGGGTGGTGGCTCTTCAACCCCCGGAAGGGTCTTGCCTTCATAACCGGTCTTCCATCGTCCATTCATGGATGGAAGAACCAGTTCTTCTTTGTTTCCTCTTCCTCCTCTTGGGGCTTTCCTTCTCGCTGGGGTGTACCCCGAACTGAGGCCAACGACAACAGTCGGGTCGACGTGGACGACCGGGAGGACTTCCACCGACTCAAAGACATGTCGGTCCCGAAGCAGAGGGAGCTTGTTACCGAGCAAGCTCTCTATGATGCCGGCCTGAGTCTGGTCCCCCGAATAGGTATCGCCCGATCCCCCAGCTTTTCTTTTTGTTCGGCTTTAGGGTAGTTCTGGTCCGGCCTTTGACATTGGTAGGTTTTGCAGGGACACCGTCGAGGATGAGGCCGACCGACGCCGAAATTCGTCAGTTTGCCGCCGCGAGGAAGAGGCCAGCGTCGGGGGCTGGCCCTTCGCGCCCTTCCAAGAGACCAGCCCCAGTCCCGCCGACCGTGGAGGCGTCGGCGACCGAGGGGTCGGAGCCGATCATAGCCCTCGCGGCTCCGACTGTCCGAGTCGAGGAGAGGCCGACCGAGGAAGTGGCCGAAGGAGTGTCGGCGGTTTCGCCGCCGCGGGTGGAGCCGGATGTCGTTCGGGAAGCCGAACATCGTCCGGAGGCGTCCGCTGGCGCAACGGGGGGCGTCGGGTCGAACTCCAGCGTCCCATCGCTGCCAGCCCCGTCGGTCGGGGCAGCTGATCGGGGGAAAGCCCCGATGGAGCCCTCGGAGGAGGAGAGATCAATGCCCCCCAGCGCATACTACCCTGAGGGTGCGTCGGCCTTGGCCGACCACAACCTTGCGAGGAGGTTGTGCCAGGGGATCCTCCTCCCTACCGACGTTCAGTCGTTGCGGTCTCGGCAGGTGACCGAGATGCTGTCGCGGTTCTACCCGTCGATGGTGGAGGTAAGCTTCGCGTCACCTTTTTCCTTAGAAGAATTTTCGCTTGCCACATAATTCTGACAAAGCTTTTTTCCGTCGGCAGTTGATCTTCACCATGTCCGAGTTGGAGGCCGGATACCGAAGGTTCGGCGACGTTCGGGCAGCCTTCAAGGAAAGGTCGGCGGTGGCCGAGGCCGAAAGAGCGATGCTGGTCGACCAACTGCAGGAGTCGGTCGACCGGGAGGCCAAGTTGACGGACGAGGTCTCCCGGCTTATGGCCGAACTGAAGTCGGCCAAGAAGGAGGCCAAGCACAAAGGTCGGGTCGTGCGTCGTCTTCGACGCGAACGGGACAGTGCCACCTCCGAACTCCAAGGGGAACGCGAGCAACTTTGGGCCAGCCTGGAGAAGCTCGCGGAAATCGAAGAGGATTTGTCCATCGCCCAAATCGACGCCGAAATTGCCAGGGCCGAGGCGGAGTTGGCGAGGGAGGAGCTGGCCCATACTGAGGACGAGGTACGGTCGGCGAGGGAGTCGGCCGATCGTGCGGTTGAGGACTTCCGGGCCTCCGACCGGTACAAGGAGGAGATGCTCGAGTCGGGCTTCGCCTCCTACCGGGTCGGGTTCGAGGACGGTCGGGATGCCGTCCATGCCTTGTACCCGGAGGTGGACGTCAGCCGAGTCGCCCCGCTACTCGCCGAAGAGGAGGGAACCGAAGAGGAGGCCGACCACCCGTCGGGAGGCGTCATCCCAGCGGAGGAAGCCGT